>NC_091455.1:21090409-21255409 GCF_027789765.1 Dendropsophus ebraccatus | reverse complement strand
CGTTCAGCTCAGCTGTCAATTATCTGCCCCCCCCATACATATGTTCGACATGCCCAAGTATTCCTCTGTTCTCTAAGAGGAGGGGAAAGCCTTAGCCAGAGAACTTTTACTGTGGCCTATCTCTCCCAGAACAAAGGGACCAGGTGGGAATTCTCCATCGCACCCAACCTCTTTCTCCACCGACATCATCTGTTGGTGGTCGGTCAGGAGAGCCCCATTTACCTCATATCGATAGCGGGTACGGCCAACAAAAGTATAAGGTGTATGGGGACCTTCTGAGGGAGGCATAAACTAGTGACTGAAAAGCTGAACAGAATGATGTATCACTTACCTTGCTCTACGCAGCTGATTTGGAGATATTCTCCTGAATAATGAGGACTCTGATCTCCACGCACTAGTCCTCTCTATTATGTGCACAGTAGTCCTGGATATTCATGAGCACTAGCATACTCTGGCAGTTGTCTATCTATACCGTGTATAGGCACACATCTGTCAATCAGCAGCTGGAGTAAGGGTGGGGCAAGAATCCTATTCTCCTGCATATTAGGAGAACGGCTGAACAGAATTATATAAGTAATACACCGATCTGTTCAGCATATCTGTCACTAGTTTATGCTACCTTCATATAAACCTTGTGACAGATTCCCTTTAAATGCGCCCTAACAATAGACAAGTTGGACATGACATGTACACAATCACCAGCATGTCAAATGATTTGGGATTATCTGGTTGTTTTCCCCCACTGTACCCCTCGATCGATCATTATGATCACCATATAAAAGAGGTAAAAGGCTGGAGATTAGAGATGAGCGAATAGTGAAATATTCGATAATTCGGAATTTGATTTGAATAGCCCCTGATATTTGTATATTCGAACGAATATCGAATACTTGGGACCTGGAAATTAATATTCGACCACTAGGAGGTCACCAAGTGCCCAATGACTCCTCAGGAAATGAAGCCAAAACCTCTGGATGCATATGGGACAGCAGGGGAAGCAGCCTGGCTGCATCTAACACTAGTAATGAGCAAACATCCCAATTTTCCCAAGTGTACGCCGAAAATTTACGAACAAATTATAAACCTAAATAGAAACGTACGTTTTGGTCTAGCAGTACGCACTTGTGTACGTATCAGGTCAGGTGCAGTGTAAAATATGTAATAACAAAAATTAACGAAAACTACAAATCAGTAGTAGCAAGTTAAGAGGTATTATCCTACACTCACAGTATACAGCTGTATACCGGATATATAATTGTTTTTTAAAATAATAAAATTAAATGGCTGGTCAACTCCTTTACAGGACGCAGACTGTGCAAATTAGTAGTAGCAAGATAACAGCTATTATCCCACACTCACAGTATACAGCTGTATACACTATCAGTATACAGCTGTATACACTGCCTGTCTCGCTACAGCTTCTAAATCTCTGGTTTTTATACTTTTAGCCCTAACAAGGGCTTTTGAGGGTCCCTCCCTACCTTTATGCCGTAGGCCATCACAGTTACTTCTATATGGCAATAGGTGGGTAGTTAAAGGGACAGCTAATCTTTAAGTTGGGATGGTGGGCGCCATCTTTAATAAGTGCTGGTTCTGTAACTCTCTGGAATGCCGTTATGTTATGTGGGACGTTGCTGCATCATTGTGTGCTCGGACTTATTTAAAACCTGAATACTTTCCAAGCCCATTATTTCCCAGCAGTTCAGCTTCTCCAATGAACAATCTGAAAATACAATAAGTTTCTTGTGTTGTTTGAAAGCTTTTCCTTCCTTTTTATGGGGATGCGGTGATTTACACGTCACGTTGCTGCAAGATAAAACAAACCACTGATTCCGAAATGGCAAAACATTTATTACATCTGGAAATGGGCGAACAATCCGCCTTTATTACCCAGCTACAGAATTATTCTTTTGTCTTGTACGTCTTGTTTTCGCTCCCTTTTGTAATGGTTTAGAGATGTCTTGAAGGCTTCACAGGTTGGCAGCTGGGTCTTGGCTGTGAGTGCTCCTCGGAGTCAGCACTCGGGGGGGGGGGGGGGGGGGGTGGCTTCTTACATACTTCTTCTCCAGGACTTGTTTCCACATCTTGCTGCTTCATCACTAATCCTTCTATACATCTGTCATCTATATCATTATATCTATACGTACATATCTATCCACAGTCTATAGATAGAGAGAGAGAGATAGGAGATAGATAGATAGATAGATAGATAGATAGATAGATGACAGTTAGGTAAATATGATATAAATAGGCACTCTATCTATCTATCAATCTATCTATCTATCTATCCATCCATCCATCCATCCATCCATCCATCTATCCATCCATCCATCCATCCATCCATCCATCCATCCATCTCCTATCTATCTATCTCCTTCCTATCTATCTATCTATCTATCTATCTATCTATCTATCTATCTAGAAGATGGAGAGTCCACAGCACACCAGCTCTGATAGTACAAAGGTGTATTTTATTCCAAAAGATGGTGAACAAACAGATGCAACGTTTCGACAACCTCTCGTTGTCTTTCTCAAGACAACGAGAGGTTGTCGAAACGTTGCATCTGTTTGTACTATCAGAGCTGGTGTGCTGTGGACTCTCCATCTTCTATTTGTGGAATCCTTGGCCTGAGGATCTATTCCCTGAGCACCCGCCACATCACAATCGGACGTGCGGCTTGTTTTTCTACTATCTATCTATCTATCTATCTATCTATCTATCTATCTATCTATCTCCTATCTATCTATCTATCTATCTATCTCCTATCTATCTATCTATCTATCTATCTATCTATCTATCTATCTATCTATCTCTCTCTCTCTCTCTCTCTCTCTCTCTCTCTCTCTCTATCTATCTATCTATCTCCTATCTATCTATCTATCTATCTATCTATCTATCTATCTCCTATCTATCTCCTATATATCTCTCTCCTATCTATCTATCTATCTATCTATCTATCTATCTATCTATCTATCTCCTATCTATCTATCTATCTATCTATCTCCTATCTATCTATCTATCTATCTATCTATCTATCTATCTATCTCCTATCTATCTATCTCCTATCTATCTATCTATCTATCTATCTATCTATCTATCTATCTATCTCCTATCTATCTTTCTATCTATTTATCTATCTGTCTATCTATCTATCTATCTATCTATCTCCTATCTATCTATCTATCTATCTATCTATCTATCTATCTATCTATCTCCTATCTATCTATCTATCTATCTATCTATCTATCTATCTCCTATCTATCTATCTATCTATCTATCTATCTCCTATCTATCTTTCTATCTATTTATCTATCTGTCTATCTATCTATCTATCTATCTATCTATCTATCTATCTATCTATCTATCTCCTATCTATCTATCTATCTATCTATCTTCTATCTATCTATCTATCTATCTATCTATCTATCTATCTATCTCCTATCTATCTATCTATCTATCTATCTCCTATCTATCTATCTATCTATCTATCTATCTATCTATCTATCTCCTATCTATCTATCTATCTATCTATCTATCTATCTATCTATCTATCTCCTATCTATCTATCTATCTATCTATCTATCTATCTATCTCCTATCTATCTATCTATCTCCTATCTATCTATTATCTTATGATGCAGGGAGTCCTGTCAGAAGTGAATAATTCCCTCTACGATATACATCCAGCCTACAGACCGTATATCACAGATGTGTGAACGCAGCCTAAAGAACAAAACTCAATAAATAGGACAATTGCTATTATTCTATACCTGTTTCCTTCTGCCTGAGCACTGCCGGGGTTATTTATAAATATCTAAATTTATATAATTATTTTATAACAATCATTTATCTGTATTCCTACCCACTGCACCCGCTTATATCTTCCTTATTCTACATTATTCCCATTGTATCATCCCTTCACAAGTTCCATTCTTTAACCTTATCATCTACAGTCCATTGGGGTGGGGTAGGGGTGGGGGGGAGCTTAGGATCACAACAGCTGGAGGGGGAGGGGTAATATTTACTTTGTTAATTAGATTTTTACTGTAATTCACTGAGATTAGAGAAGAAGAAAAATGATAAATTGTCCTTTTCTTCTGTATATTTGGTTTGTTAATACGCTGTGTTACTACTGACAGATTCCTTTTAGGCTTACAGCTGGCCATTGCTCCTCCCTGAACAATCCTTGTCCTGTTATCCATCAATTCTAAGTCATAGTAAATCTCTTATACCTTGAAATATTCTGCGAGTATATACCTGACACACTGAGGTTTATATACATACGTTTCCTAATGCAATATTACAAAAAATTATTCACCCAAATGTCAGATCACTGCAACATGTGTCCTGTAGTTCTGTCCGGTGTTCTGCTGGTTACATACTGGGTCCTGCCACCAGGGGGCGTAAAAGTATTGCCCCTGCCAGTGTCTTATAAAAGTCTCCCAGTGGCTAGTTTTGGGTAATGTACATCAGGGTAAGAGATCATTGACTGCTAGAATTGTAATATAATTCTATTTTAAAGTCTTCCAGTACTTTTCTGCTGCTGTATGTACTGCGGGAAGTGGTGTATTCTCTCCAGTCTGACACAGTGCTCTCTGCTGCCACCTCTGTTCATGTCAGGAACTGTTCAGAGCAGGAGAGGGTTTCTATGAAGATTCGCACTGAGGTGGCAGCAGAGAGCACTGTGTCAGAAACAAGAGAATACACCACTTCCTGCAGGACATACAGCAGCTCATAAGTACTGAAAGATTGGTGATCTTTTAAATAGAATTAATTTGCTAATCTGTATAACTTTCTGACATCAGTTTATCTGAAAACATTTTTTTCCCTGCCAGATTACCCCTTTAAGAGAGAGGCTTCACTGGACCATTTCGAGAACAGGATTCACAAAGCGGCTGTCTTAGTTTGGGTGCAGGTTTTGTAACTCAGTTCCATTGAAGTGAATTGAGCTTAACTGCAAACCGCACCTGAACTGGCGACAAGAGTGGTGCTGTCTCTGGAAGAAAGTGGCCATGTTTTTGTAGCGTTGGACAACCCCTTTAAGTCAGTTGATTGTCAGGGGTGCTGGGTATGGGGCCCCCGACTCATCAGATAACGACGACCTATCCCGAGTCTATATAATCAGTGAAAAGTCCTGGAAGACCCCTTAGATTTCAAATATGTAATGTTTGGTTTCCTTTTTGTGCTTTAGTTCTTAATACGGTAAAGCGATGATCTTTTTTTCTTGTTATTTACGTTAAATTCGTTTTGTCAACAGTAAAATCCTTTAGCGAACGTTTTCAGTCAACATAATAACCGCTAATAAAGACAAATGTGTCGGCGTGGAGTACACAATCATGTCAGCGGAGCTGCCGAAGTCTAATAATTCACGCACTTCTCTTGGAAGCCGAACGCTTGTTTGATGCGTCTCCTCGTGAGCCGACCATCTGGAAATATTAAAAATTAAATCAAAACATCTCGTCTGTTTTGCTTGTACAATAATTAGGCTGTCTTACAAAAATCCCCCCGGACAAAACAAAGGCACAAAAATAATAAAAGATAATAAGATCCTTTAACCAGTGAAAAAGAAGAAGTGACAGAGAGCAAAAGGAAATAGAATTTCCTAAGAAAACCAATCCGGGAATGTGGCCCTCGAATTCGAAAAATTCCATTCATCCCTGAAGTCATTCCCACACTCCTCTCTTACATAAAAGCCATTAGACGCACAGGATATAGCACAGGGTTATTCCATCTCCCATTAATCTGTCATTGGTAATTAAAGGGGGGTTCTGCCAAAATGGAATAATTTAAAAAATAATATGATTACTCACGCACATGCCTCACCCTGGTTCTCTACAGTGCTGTGCCACCAGATTTCCTGCTTCGGATGGAGGGTCATGTGATCAGCTGCTCTTGCCCATTATTGGTAGTCAGTGGTACCAACCACCAAAATCTAACATCAGGTACTCCAATGGTTGGCACATCACAGGACCATAAAATCTCCTCACTTCACAGATTGTCCTCTGCTTGCTTGGATGGAGCAAGCAGGGATTCCTGTCAAAATGAGAGGAGTACCTGCCCCTGTTCTTACATTACTGAGCAGCCATAGCAGTAACAGGAATCAATTTACCCTAACAACAGGAAATGGACAGGTAGATAGCAGGAAAGGGAGACCCTTACACAAAGTGATTATTATTTGGCCGATAATCGCTTGGTGTAGTAGCGAATGTTAAAAGGCAAAGATCAGTCAACATACACGGTGTCAGCTGAAAACGATGGTCTGCTGGCCGTTGCTCCATGTAATCTCCTATGGGCTCCCTGGCGATCTAAAGATCATCTTGGGAGTCCACTGCAGCTCCCCACCCCCACCCCTGCACTTACCCACTTGCTGTCACGTGATAGCACACAGCCGCCCCGATCTGGAGCAGCAAGCGAGTGGATTTCACGCTGTGAGTTTGCAGCAAAATCCACTGCAAATCCTGTAGTGTGAAGCTAAATGGATCCCATGCCTGTGTGGGACCCGGCCCCTTTAACCCCCGCATACATTACCTGCTTGGCGCTGCGGCTGTGTGTGTGATGCTCCCGGCTCCTCATCAGCCAATCAGTGCTGCTGTGCACTGATTGGCTGATGAGGAGCAAAGGGAGCCAAGTTCCTCACACAGCCGCGGCGCCGAGCAAGTAATGTATGCTCGGGGCCTGGGCTGCGGCGGCCGGCGGCAGAAAGGGGTTAAAGGGGCCGCTTCCCATACAGGCAGCGGATCCGCTACATGCATGGGATCCATTTAACTTTACACTACTGGATCGGATTTCGCTGCAAACTCGCAGTGTGAAATCTGCTGCGGATCCAGTACGTGTGAAGCTACCCTTAAGGCGCCTTGATGATTTTTGAGCGATTTATTTGCACGATTTTTGCCTAAAACTACTTGGACAAAAAAAAGTATGCCAGGGTAGGAGTAAAATACTGCTGTGCAATTATTATTATTATTTTTTTTTAGCAAAATGAAAAAAATTGCACATGATAAATTACATGAAAATTATAGCTAGCCTTAAACTGTGCTCCCTCTCAGCACAAAAACTGAGAAATCACAAATATGGCGTGAACTGGGGAAATCCAGGTAAAAAAAAAATCTGCGCAAACACGTTAAGGCTATGTTCACATTCTGTAAGAGACCGGCTGATGCTGGCTCCCTAGTGTTCACTAGAGATGAGTGAGTAGTGAAATATTCGACTTTCGAGAATTCGAATCGAATAGGCACAGAGATTCGACTATTAGAACAAATATTTAATCCCATTATAGTCTATGGGAAAAAAATTCTCGGCACTTGGAAATCCAAATTCGACCACTTGGAGGTCACCAAGTCCCCCATGAAACCTCCCCCTTAACGATGCAAACACCTCCGGAATGACACTGGGACATCAGGGGGAGCATGCCTGGGTGCACCCAACACCCCAAAATCGCAGTATAATGCCACTCTTCGCAGTTGCGAATGAAAAATATTTGCGAACGCTTTACGAATGTTTTCGGCAATGTTCACACATTTCCTTCGTATTTCTTGCGCAGCGTTACATACCTGATTCCAATGTGCGTCCGTAGAGCGTCATGTTATTCGCGCGTATCACGCATCATCCTGTTTGAACGTTATTGGAACAATATGTATCATGTGCCTTTTACTAGGCTACTGGAACAATATGTATCATGTGCCTTTTACTGGGCAACTGGCACAATATATATATAACGTTTACGTGCCCTTAGTGGTGTTAACAAGGGACACTATAAGTGACTTGTACACACAGGGTACTGGAATGAATACAGCTGCTGCTGCTGTTATATCATCTATGTCTTAGCACTGAGAAGTGCTTTGGATTCAGAGATTACTTTTTCGCTACATCTTTGCCCTAAAAAAGACTTTTGGGTTGTGTAGTAATCCTGCCTAACCAAACGCTACTATAACCTATCTCTCCCTACTGCAAGATCTTTCCCTGGCTAGGATGAAAGCTCATCTGCGGTCGAGAGACTGAAGTCAATTATTAAATATTCAAGGTCATGTGGTTCAGCCGCTGCGTGCGTACTCCCAGGGTCCCTCAGGGCCTCCCTGCATGGTGATTGGATTAAAAAAAAGCGCCAAGTGCGATGGGAGGGCTTTCGAATGTTTCCCGCGTATTCGTCACACTACTCGATTGAATTTGAATCTTTCGAATACCGCAATATTCGATCGAATGCCATCTTGATCAAACCGTATTTGCTCATCTCTAATGTGCACTGACAGGGTTTTCGGCGGCCGCTATTCAATGACTTGTCAGTTTTCTACGGCGCCACTAGGGATCCCGCCGGAGCGTATACCATGTGTATACACTCTGGTCGGGATTCCCTCGACCTGCAGCACAACGTAAGTCCCTTACCAATCACGGCCGTTGCAACAACTTACGTTGTGTGAACATGGCCTAATACTGTACATACGCCCTTTAGTGTTCAAGACTTTAGAGCCGTCCCCTGCCATACCATTTTCTTGGGGTAAGAAATCAAATGGAGTAATTGACAGAAGAAAAATGTCATGAATTACATAGGATATCAAATAGGGGGAGGTATTTTATGTACAGTGATCCTATAAACAGAAGTGAGTATTGGCTGGTCACTGGGGTTGACACGAGTGTTAGATGGGATGCCACTGAGGAAATATTTGCAGTAGTCCAGGTAAAAAATGTTAAGGGCATGCTCAATGGGTAGGGTTGACCATAGACTGTCAATGGAAGGGAAGTCACTAGAGAAGTGAATCAGGCGAATCAAAATTCACTGCGGAAATTTGCACAACAACAAAATGGCGGCCGCACATGCCATCTGGAGCATCACTGGATGGGAGAAAGGGATTAACCATAATCCCTAGCTCCCGTCCAATCAGCTGCAGGCCCCTCTGTGATGTCAGCACCTCCCCCTCTATATAAGACGGTTCGGTAACGGAGGTGGCCAGTCGGCTGTGTGTGGAGGAGAGAGCAGGATGGCAGCAGGCAGTTACAGCAGAGCAGGGAGAGACTAACAGAGCGATATAGAGACAGAGAGGAGAGGATTGTGGGGGATTGTTGTAGCTGCCAACCAAGTGTCCAGTTTACCAAGTAACCGGGTGCCTATAGGAATTCACTGGGACCAGTGAAGACGCAGTTCATGTTAATCACTCACTGGGCACTGTAAACTAATATTGAGTTATACTAATTTACTAGGATCAGTGAATGGAGCGTGCACCTTACATAAACATTGGTCGCACTCCACTCCTACTGTGCTATACAGTTTGGGTTTCATTAGATTGGATGAGTGACTGGTTGATTGACATTTTTTTTAAATTGTGATTTTTCTATTTTTTTTACACTTTTACAACAACATGCTTTAACAAATTCTCCCTTCTGTAATAGTCCCAGTACTGTAGCTACTATAGTTTGGGCTGTTTTGCTGAAATTCACTAAGATTCCATTCGCAAATAAAAACAAATTAAACCCAAAATTTGTGAAGCTCTCGAAACGAATTTCCGTCTGCTTCACTCATCTCTAGTAGTCACCAGTACTCAGTTCTCAACTGATCGTGACCATAAAGTCATCTTCCCATTGAGAAAGTCTATTGGGTCCATGGTTACACATGGATGACGACAGATGGAAAATTCTTAAGATACCAAATATATATATATATATATATAGATATATATATATATAGTTGGAAATGCCCTTTAACCGCATCTTTTCAGACAACATTTTGCTTTTATAGGTGGATTTCCACTTTTAAAAGCTGTTTAGAAACACAGACCGAACAGGCTTGAACTTTTGGAACTGTAATATTTTGGCCGGGACAGAACCCTATTACTTGTCCCTCTAGAAGACATTTAGAATCCTGTTTAGTAGTGAATATCAAAGGTTGCACCCAGACACAATTTCTGAGTTTATTAGAACCATACTATAGACTCCAGGCTCGTAGCCCAGAACTGATCGATTCCAGATAAAAGTCTTCTATCAAGGTTCCGTTAAAGAAGGAACTCTGCTGACGGTATTAGATTACTCTTTCTCAGTTAGGTAAATTACCATTAATTGCTGTAGATACGTCCTACATCGTCTAATGACGGAGGAATTCTTAAACCGTAGGGATCATTTTTACTAATAAGAACAGAAAAAAATAAAATAACGGGGGTAAAATTTCCCAGCGAGCATGGTGGTCTGGCAGGTAGAGGAGATTGCCAAGCGAGTTGGCGAGACGTTTGTTTACAGGCTGGTATTACATAAGAGCTAAATTATTGACAAACTCGCGACTCTTGCCGATACTTGAGACTGCAGACACTTTCGAGAGGGACGAAAGTCAAGTTTTAAAGGTCGCTTGTTGGCTAAAATGATAATTCCGTCTCTGTAGTCATTCCGGTGACTTTTTGGGGGGCAGGAATGAAAAAAACGCGTCTGCATGTCTTGCCGTCTCCTTCTCTCTCACTGCCCATAAAACAATTAAAAATGGTGGGTACCTGTTTAGTTTTGTAGCGTGTGTCTTTAAAGAGAATGTACCATCAGGTACACTTTCCCTAAAATCACACGTGAATCGAAGGGCGCCGACACGGCCGACTCTCGCGTACGGCGCTGTTCAATTCATGGTTACCGGGCCGGGGGTGAAGCACTGGAGGCGGGCCGGCCCACGCCCAGTGGGAGGAAACCCCACCTTTTCATGACGCGGCTCCTTTAAAACCTGATAGTACATTCTCTTTAAAATTCTGGGGTCCACATTTAGTTTTGGCACAATTCAGCATCATCTTTGGTCCCCGACTGAACAATGCCGCCTTCACTTCCAAGACGGACTCGTCTGCTGGTGACAGCCTGCTCTGTCAATGCTAGATGAGTCCATTGTGGCGAGGACCCAAAAATGACGTAGGAGGATTTTGAATGGAATACCCCTTTAACCCTTATGTTCTATACTCCATTCTGCCTCTTTTCAATTTTTTTCCTGCTGGATAACCTTAAAGGGGTACTCTGGTGAAAATCTTTTTTTTTTTTTTTTTTTTCAAATCAACTGGTTTCAGAAAGTTATATAGATTTGTAATTTCATAGAAATTCTTAGAAAACCTCTCTCTCTCTGGATAGTTCCTGACATGGACAGAGGTGGCAGCAGAGAGCACTGTGTCAGACTGGAAAGTATACACCACTTCCTGCTGGATATACAGCAGCTGATAAGTACTGGAAGACTTGAGATTTGTAAATAAAAGTAAATGACAAATCTATATAACTTTCTGAAACCAGTTGATTTGAGAAAAAAAAAAGATTTTCGCTGGAGTGCTCCTTTAAGTGTTAAAGCCATGGATGTGAAGTTATGAAGTCAGAGCTAATTTTAGTTGGAGTCGGGATCAGTGGAAATGCACAAAAATAAATCTCCTATTAACATTGTTTAATTATTTGAACTTTCGTAGGAAGTTTAGAATGTCAGCTTTGTGGCGGAACCACTGCACATCTATACACAGTGAGCGGTACCGGAATCCCTGCACCTATGGCCCAGGTCACCGCCACTCTGCCTCCGTTCAATAGGTTCCTGTGTAGCGGCTCCACCCAACTAATCTGGCATTGATGGCCTATCCTGTGTCTGAGAATTCTGCTGTGTTTTGGTGTGTTTGGGTCTCCTCCATGATTTGGTTAGCAAAATACATGAGCCGTAGTATGACGAATTCCCTGTATGTAGAGCTGTTTAGTACTGCTGGGAAACCCCAATTTACATTCCTACCTGAAGGAATCCTATTGTTACGTATAATTATTATTATTACATTCTTGATGTTATTTGTTACCTGCCCCTGTGACAAGAATTTGTGTCCTCCAGTATTGGCCATGACATTAAAATCACTCACGGGGGAAGTAAATAACATAGACTATCCCATGACAATGGCGCCTGGCAAAGGGGTGGGATATATTAGGTAGCTAATGATCAGTCAGTTCTAGGAAAAAATGGGAAAAGGGCAAAAGAGTCATAAAAACACTAAAACTGCACATCTTGTGCGGGTGTTCCCGGAATAATATGCCCCACAATCCAGCATGTGTATGTTTGCAAGCCATGATGTCTGCTCACCAGGGGTGTACACAGGATCATCAGGGGTGTGAACAAAATCATCTGTAGGTCAGAAGGCCACCAAACAGCTTGGGGTTGGATATGGGGCTGTGTATGGACACAAACAAGGGCGAATCAGCATGATTGGAGCTAGTGTGCAGTGCCTTTACAAGGCACGATAAATTGTGCGGGGCCACCTGATCGATCACTGTGTTGTTTGTGTGGTCATTAAAGAGACACGGTCAGTAGGTTTATGGTGTCCTATCTCAGAGTAGCATAAACTAGTGACAGAGAAGCTGTACAGAATGATGTATTACTTAAACTGTGCTGTGCAGCTGATCCAAAGATCTCCTCCTGAATAACATGGACAATAAGTAGTCCGTTTCATTACATGCATGAGCCCAGTAGTCCTGGATATTCATGAGAAGCAGAAAACTCCGCCCACCAGCTGTGGATTGGCAGTTATCTATCCATGCTGTGTACAGGTAGTCAACTGTCAATCAGAGCAGCTGGAGGGCGGGGTTAGGGGTGTGGCAAGAATCCTATTCTCCTGCATGTTAGGAGAACAGTTGAATAGAATGATGGAAGTAAAACAGCCATCTGTTCAGCATTCATATCACTAGTTTTTGCTGCCCTCATTTAAGGTGGAATAAACATAGTGACAGGTTCTCATTAATATTCATTGTTATTGGCCGCACATCTCCGATTTACATAGACAGCTGTGCGGCTAATAATGATCAATTTTATCGCAACACAAAAGATCAAATGAACCGATGATCTGATGGGTGTTTTCATGTTCCTTGGCCGATCACTTTTACACGTGATGATTATCGGCTGATTGAGCGTTCCTAGGAATGGGTCTGTAGAGTCAGCATGTGTAGCTGAATTTAGTGTATTGGCATCTTTTCCAGCATTCTCCTCATCTTTTCCTCACTCATAGTGCCCCTAATAAAGCCTCCTTTGGTGCCCTACATTGGTGGGTGGAACTGGGCAGATAGGCAGCTCTTTTATTACATCCTTACCTGGCCACACTCCAGCAACACTCTTCTAGTTGGCTTGAGCGCCACCCCGAACCCCCAGGAGCGTGGTCTAGCAACCACAAAATGGGCGCGCTGTAAAAGCTGGGCACGCTGTCCAGATCTTTTGTGTCTCACTACCAGCTGGGTGACGTCACAGATACCCAATGGCGTCCCTAGCCACCTGGGATACTGTGGGTCCATGTCACCGGTGGGAGAATTCAAAACTGCGCTGCATTGTATTATGTGACTGGCAGGTCTCCATGCCAGTCAAATTATCTCTAAGGCCAAGTTCACATGGCCTAAGACATTGGTCATTCTGTGACCCCGCCTGTTTACAGAACGGTCGGTGTCAGAGAAGATCATCCTGGCCGGTACTGCAGAATTTGTAAAACTTACTGTAAGTTGTGTGAACATGGCCTAATTATGTGTTTGTTGTAAAGATCAGGGGTCGGTCCAATAACGTTCTGGACCGGACCCCTTACCTTCCATATAAGGTTCCCTAGTTCCCATAGTCCTCACTGGCTAATAGACTAGTTTACTAGCATGCAAGTGTCTCCTTATCTCTTCCTGTATTGTTACCCCTCTTTACCTGACTTTGGCTCTGTCTGTCTTGTCTTGTCCTTGTTTCATGTTTCCACTTTACTGCAAGTAGCCTCTGTGGTTGTCCGCAGTAGCCTAGGGCTGTCGGGGCAAGTAGGCAGGGTCAGCTGGTAGGACTATATCAGTGACCCCTTCTCAGGCTTTGCTACCTACGGTTATGTCAACTTTGCAGTAGGTAGATGCCTCCAGTAGGTATTACCTCTTCATTACATAGATACCCCCAGTTTGTAAATAATTTTCTCCACTGAGTAGATGCCCCCAGAAGGTGGGTAATTTCCCCCATTAGGTAGATGCTTACAGGAGGTAGGATATGTAGATGCCTGCAATTCCCAAAGCCCCCATCAGGTAGGTAATTTATAGTTAGACTATGCAACATAAAAAATTTGCATCTGGTGTCCCGTCCCAGTCAGTGATTGATCACCTGGGTACGTGACGTTGTAGCTTGGAGAGCTGCAGGTGGTCGGCGGCTGACAACCGGACCCGGGAACAATGCGGGAGGACACAGGAATGGGTAAGAATACTTTTTTTTTTATTATTTTCCCGCACCCCCCTTCCCCCTGGCATTCTCTCTTTTTTCAGTTTCACAGCTTGAATGAACAGATGAGAGTTATTACACAAAAAAAAAGTTAAACTTTGACTTCTCTGATTTTTTTTAAACCCTTTAATACATCATCCTTTAACCTCATATGGCATATAACTAAACAAAAACAAAAGGGGAAAGACAAAAAAAAAAAACAGAAATTGTGTGGGCCTTAAAGGGGTTAAATCATTTTACATTTTTTTATACAGGTATAAAAGTAAGAAATCCGGTTCCAGGCGAGGAAGCGCACAGGCCGATGTCACATTCATTAACACTGTTTATGTGTTTGATTATGAAATTTTTAATGGTTCTTGAAAAATGTATTATTTACAGCAGTCATATGTAACACATTATCGAGATCACATGGTTTATTTGTAACTACGCGATTAATATACTTGGAGACCGGATTGTGTTCATAACATTTACAGTGATTCCAACCATAGCGATCTATCTCCAAGGAAGAGAGAGATTTATACCCCACGTTATGGGTCCTGGCTCTTGGGTATTGTAGGAGACGTTGTTTCGTGTCCAGACGACTGCTGCACCCTACCTATAGACCATTGTATAAAAAACAAAGACGGTAATAACACCGTGCCGAGATTGTTAGATTTTCCTATCAGGTTCAGTTTAGCTTATTATGGGCTCATTTAGCAGAGCCAGCCCTGGATTTGCCTTTTACAGTGTAGCTGGATCTGCTTTACATCAATGCGGAATCATAGTTTTCATATACCCTCCCTCTTTCTAGAGTCTCCCTCAACTCTAAAAGAAGGTTTACGCCGTAATATTTCTACAAAATCAAGCGTTCCTAAAGGTATTGTCTACGACTTTTCGTTAGAAGTGTATTCCATGCTCCCGCTTACCCTTTCATACAACCATTGAGTTTTACTTCATCACCCCACAAAGTGATCAATGACCACCATCACAGTTGTTCTGGTTAGAGATGATCGAACAGCGCTGATGTTCAGGTTCGTACGAACTCGAACTATCGGTATTTGACTCCCGCAGTCTTCCTGTTCCATGGGGAAGGTGGACACAGCCCAAGTCCCGCCTGAAAAACAGGAATTAAACCTATGGCCCTGGCTATATTCCTGTTTTCTAGGCGGGACTCGGGCTGTCTCTACCTTCCCCATGGAACGGGAAGACTGCGGGAGTCAAATGCCGATGGTTCAAGTTCGTACAAACCTGAACATCAGCGCTGTTCGATCATTTCTAGTTCTGGTCACTCTTAAAGGGCTCCCATGCACATGAATACTTGGTTACTTTCACACCCCAATGCATGCTGTGGATCTCCTTCCTCCTGTAGTGCGCTGGAAGTGCACTACAGCCGTGCTTAGCTGATGAAGGCCATGCTTGGCTGAAACGTGTCCTTACTGTAACCCGATGCATACTACACTGTAATAAATGAGCAAAACGAATGCTGGGTCTTCTCTATACTTTCTTGGATATCTCCACCTCGAGCATCACCGACTCCCAGAATGCCGTCCTACCTCTAACCTACCAATATTTGCAACTCAGTCCCCATCTGCCCTGCAGCACCTTTCTCAGCCTTGTCTTGGGCAACAGAGAGGTTAGATTCATCTCTGACTTCTGGGACCTTCACCCATGTGGAGAAGGGGTATCTGGTTAGTAAACTGTTCTTGGCTATGGTGTTCATGGGGACTTCATGGATTAGGATGATCGAACATCAGAAAATCTTAGGTTCTATCGAACTCAAACCTTGTCGAACCTTCCACATTTGATTCCCGATGCCTTCCCAGTCCGTGTGGAAGGAGGAGACAGCCTGGGTACCGCCTGGAATTCCGGGATTAAGCCTATTACCTAGGCTGAATCCCGGAATTCCAGGCGATCCCCGGGCTGTCTCCTCCTTCCCCACAAACCAGGAAGGCATCGGGAATCAAATGCGGAAGGTTCGACAAGGTTCGATATAGAGTATATAGAGAGTGCAGAGCTCATCCTGCTCCCGCGATAGGTGAGGCATTGCGATTCCTAAGGATACGCCATAAATGTTTAAGATGGGAAATCTCCTTCAAGACATACAAAGGCACAATGGTCCATGAAAACTGTAAATGTTTGACCTCCTCTTCGCTTTTTGATGGGTTTATAATCAGACTAATGTTTTATGAGCTTCAGAGGTTAATGACTACAGTAAAGCAGTGAAATGTGTAAATTTACTGCGTCTCGGGGAGTCCGATCACTTAAAGGAATTAATGAGCCAAACTGCGTGTAAATCTCCCAATGTGACATCAGGAAACTATGTTAGAGATTTACACATTGGGAGAATCTTCACGGACTGGAGGAAGGAAACCCCCGCCGGCGTCTCCTCTCCAACGTGAAACCGAAAACCAATGGATTGCCGCCCCGTGTGGGAAGAAGGTTCTTAGGAGCCTCAAACTTATTTGTGAGAATATTTTTAATAAATCGTCTAATGTTACAAAAGGAAGGATTTAGTTTACTGAGGTGAGGAAAGACATGGTAGTATACTCAATGCTCATATAGCTTAGAGGGATTATACAGGCCTAGACATGGCCGCTTTCTTCCAGAAATGGCACCACTCCTGTCCTCAGTTGGGATGTAGGTTTTACAGCTTAGTTCAATTAGGGTGGATTGCAATAACTCACATAACCTGAGGCGGGGGTGGTGCTGTTTTTGAAAGATAGTAGCTATGGTTTTTGTAATTCTGGATTACCCCTTTAATATGCAGTGCAATGCAGTATATATTTCATTACATCACTCTTTCTACATCTCAACTCAGTGTCTGGCCAGTCCTTCACAGTCTGTACTAATTGTAAAACCAGTTCTACTCAGTCTTTAGTCAGTGTCTGACCAGTCCTTGTCTCCACCATGTGTAATGCAAGTCTTTCTCCACCACTACTATGTGTAATACCAGTCCTTCTCCACCACTGCTATCTGTAATACCAGTCCTTCTCCATCGCTGCTATGTGTAATACCAGTCCTTCTCCATCACTACTTCTTCTCCATCCCTATTATGTGCCAGTCCATTCTTTCTCTGTCTCTATCCACTCACTGACCAGTCCTTTCCCATCTCTACAATCAAATAAACCACTTCTCCATCTTTACTTTGTTCCCAATACCTGCTCTTTAATATACAAGGCCATTGCTTTACCATCTCTCTCTTATGTGTCATACTGCATACTCATTGGCTTCATGATGGCCATATGACTTTATCCACTGCTCTTCTATATCCCAGACCACTCATTCCTGGCTCCGCTATTTCTTTTTTTTCCTACCTTCAAATAGAGATGAGCGCTACTCAAGCATGCTCGAGACTGATCGTCCTGCATTTGAATACCCGTGGCTGAAGAAGTTGGATGCAGTCCTTGGGAGTCCTGAAAACACAAGTATGCAAAAGAAGAGCCCGTGGAGCCTCATCGAAGAGTCTCGAAACACAGGACTAGCCAGATATCCCTCCTGGAAGGACCCAGCCGAGGCGTGGCTCCTGTAGGGAAACCACCAAAAACCTCCATATTAAGTGGCCCTATAAGTCAATGTAATGACAAGGGAAAAAACAAGGCCAGGTATTCATCCACATACAGCTGTTTCGGGGTGTTGCCCCTCATCAGTGTGGAGCAGGATTATGGCTAGGTGGGAGCAATGCCTAGTGGAGCCATAAGAGAAACAGATCGCTGATCTCATGGAGACCAGCCATAATGACAACACTGCCGGCTGCTGGTGAAAGCGCTCAATGCAGTGAAATCCTAGGTGCATTGCCCCCTGGGAAACATGAATATGCAAAAGAAGAGCCCGTGGAGCCTCATCAAAGAGTCTTGAAACACAGGACTAGCCAAATATCCCTCCGGGAAGGACCTAGCCAGGGGGCGGCTCCTGTAGGGAAACCACCACACCAAAACCACCATATTAAGTGGCCCTATAAGTCAATGTAATGACAAGAAAAAAACCAAGGCCAGGCATCCATCCACATACAGCTGTTTCAGGGTGTTTCCCCTCATCAGTGTGGAGCAGGATTCTGGCTAGGTGGGAGCAATGCCTAGGAAAGCCATAAGAGAAACAGATTGCTAATCTCAGCATCCAACTTCTTCAGCCACGGGTATTTAAGTGCCAAACCATCAGTCTCGAACATGCTCAAGTAGCGCTGATCTCTAATTTCAAACCAGTTACTTCTTACCTCTGGATGGGACCATGTCTCGGCCAGCTGTCCTATATCCAAGCCCCTTCCATCACCACCACCATCCAGTTAACATAAGGTTGCAGTCTACTATCTGCCTGACACCTCTGTACCTTGTGGCACCTTTATAGCTCCAGTCTCAGTACATAGTACACCAGCGAGGACTAAATTGTTGAACTTGCACTTACCATGACCTACTAACCACACAATAAAGAGTAACCATTGTTCAATAACTGTAATATTTTAGCATCCCATAAAAATAGGCAGAACAATGGCAGGCAAGGAACTTGGGAACTTTATGCCAAATACTTTCGAAGATCTTTAGAGCGTTTCAAAATTCAAAAATATTTAGCGTATAGTTTTAGGACTTTTAGTGCTCATCATTTTTGCCTATTTTGGTATATTGCAAATATTTCCACCAGTCCTTTAAATTGTTTCCTAATTAGGGTCCCTAGTAAAGGAGACATATTCTATTCAGGATCCTCTTCTATCAGCCAGGGCGGATATTAAAGGAGCACCCTTTTTCTTTTAAATCAACTGGTTTCAGGAAGTTATATACATTTGTAATTTACTTCTTTTTGAAAATCTCAATTCTTTTTATACTTATCAGCTGCTGTATGTCCTGCAGAAAGTGGTGTATTCTCTCCAGTCTGACACAACGCTCTCTGCTGTCATCTCTGTCCATGTTATGAACTGTCCAGAGCAGGAGAGGTTTTCTATGGGGATTTGCTACTGCTCTGGACAGTTCCGGACATGGACAGAGGTGGCAGCAAAGAGCACTGTGTCAAACTGGAGGGAATACACCACTTCCTGCAGGACATACAGCAGCTGATAAGTATAAGAAGACTTGACATTTTTAAAGAGAAGTAAATTACAAATCTATATAACTTTCTGAAACCAGTTGATTTGAAAGAAAAAGATTTTCACCGGATTATCCCTTTAACTACAAAGAAATCCTCAATCACTGGAGGACTTAGCATGTTCAAACATTACACAGCACTACACATAGCGCTCAGGCATGGACCTCCTGTAATAATTATTTGTTGTCATTCTGCTCTTTCCTGCTTTCATTTCTTTCTCAAGAAAAATAATTGGCAGGAAATAAACTGCACCGCAATTTCCACACAATAACAGCCAACTTCCTACTTAAAAAATAAAAAAATATTTTTTTCCAAAAAATTATTTTATTGATTATTCCAGGAGTAAATATTTAATCTAATAACATTTAGCTAAAAAAAAAAAAAAAAAGAGAGAGAGTTTTTGGCCGTTGTTGTACAAAGCAGAAGTATCTGGTCTTAATCTGAGAAGGGATTAAGACATCGTTGCTAATGAGCGTATCTTGGAATTCATCGCCTTAGCTGCAGACGGTGATGAGACAATTAGACAGATCTCCCTTCTGCCTATTGTTATATTTGTACATGGCTATCAGACTCCCTCCAAGAGCCCCAATGCAATCTTATAGGGAGCTTCCCGACTCTCCTATGACATCATCAGGGAACAACCGGCCATGAAGCTGCTACTAGAGAAGTCAGGCAGCGGCTTTACCCCCACTCTCCATTGAGATTACATGAAGTCTCCCATGAGTTTGCATGTACAGTGGAATAATATGATTATAATTCGTTCCGGGAACCTGCTTGTAATCCAAATCACTTGTATTGCAAAGCAAATTTTTCCATAAGAAATAACTGAAACACAGACAATTTTTCCACAACCCAAAAATAAAGTAGGTGAGGTGTTGTGTATCAATAAAGAACACTGTGTCAGTAAGGACGGGGTTAATCAGTTTACTCTTCCTCCACGCACATCTCCCCAGGTGGCTGCAAACCTGCTGGTGCTGGTACTAGGTCAGAGCAGCGGTCATACACCATCCAGCAAGATGGCAAGATGACGAGGCGCTGGGGAGCGGAAGCATCCACCACCTGGGTTACATCTGTACATGCAGGATCTGGTCTGCCTGAACACCAGACTATAGGTGCCACAGCCTCACTCACACTCAGTCCTCCGGCAGCAGGGAGAAGAGATAAGGCGGAGCTGCCCGCTTCCACAGGAGGATCTTCTCAGTTCTACACCTCCAGGTATTCAGAGTACTCCATATCTTAAGCTCCTATTACATGGGGCGATCAGCGCTCGCTTGCTCCTCTTTCCCTGCTCGCTGCTGCCGCTATTGCATGCGTCTGCGGCGAGCAGGTGAGTACAGGGAGGGCCGTGCGGAGCTGCAGGGGCTGCCCGGATGATCGCTCAATAGTCTGTGCAGCCCATAGCAGATGGCAGTGGTCTGCTGCCGCCGCTCCTGTTCCATCGAGCGATGGCAGCAGGTCACTGCTATATTAGTCGTTTGTCTTTCAACATTTTGAAAGACAAGCGACAGCAACGATCAGCTGACATCTTTCAAAGGCCGATATTGGTCGAATACGGCAGATAATCATTCCGTGTAATAGGGCCTTTGGAATCTCTGGGGGAGATTTATCAAACATGGCGTTAAGTGAAACTGGCTCAGTCGCCCCTAGCAACCAATCAGATTCCACCTTTCATTCCTCACAGACTCTTTGGAAAATGAGAGGTGGAATCTGATTGGTTGCTAGGGGCAACTGAGCCAGTTTTACTTTACACCATGTTTGATAAATCTCCCCCTATACAATGTCCCTTGTTTGATCAGACTAGTGATTTCTATAGAGGTCAGACTAATAATATGTACCAGTGCATCCCATCATTTTATTGGCCTTAGCAGCAGCTGCCTGGCATTGGTTACTAAACCAACATTTATGTCCGCCGGGACCCTCTAAGCCCTTAAATTGTTGATTTTTCCCCATGTTATAACTTCTACCATACACATCTAATATCTGGCTGTATTCCTTTTACAATTGTGACTATAAACATTTATTTTTGGGGAAATGAAGAACAGTCGATGGAGCTTAAATCTTGACCCCATGGCGAGCGGCTCCCTCGCAGTGGTTGGGGGATTGAAGCTTGTGTTATCCTCACTTAATATACAGATGTTCCCTATTTCTCATCATTTAATGTCAGGAGGAGGAAATGTCCTGCGCTCCTTATTATTGCTGACCATTAGCTTCCTACACCATTTGACGTCACATGGAGTAATGATTTCCATATTTATACACTCAGTACAATTCCACATAGGAAGACACGGATCTATATTAATATTATTTCATTGTATGAAAAATGCTGACGCTGCGATATGGAAAAGGAATGTAGAGATTCGATTGACATTTCGGTTGAAAATTAAAAGTAAAGTTTTATTGTTACCCAATCACAGCAATGAATGCCATAGATCTGCTATAACTCATATTTATTATTAAAGGGGTTCTCCCGAAATGATTTTTTCCCCAAAATTAACTGATGTCAGAAAGTTCTACAAGTTTTTAAAGGGTTACTCCGTCAAAAAAATTGCTTTCTTTCAAATCAACTGGTTTCAGAACGTTATACAGATTTGTATTTTCCTTCTATTTAAAAATCTCAAGTCTTACCATACTTATCAGCTGCTGTATGTCCTGCAGGAAGTGGTGTATTCTTTCCAGTCTGACACAGTGCTCTCTGCTGCCACCTCTGTCCATGTCAGGAACTGTCCAAAGTAGTGGAAAATCTGGACATTTCCTGACATGAACAGAGGTGGCAGCAGAGAGCACTGTGTCAAACTGGAAAGAATACACCACTTCCTGCAGGACATACAGCAGCTGATAAGTATGGAAAGACTTGGTATTTTTAAATAGAAGTAAATTACAAATCGATTTAAATTTCTGAAACCAGTTGATTTGAAAGTAAAAGATTTTCCCTAGAGTACCCCTTTAAATTAGTTCTATTTAAAAATCCCCAACCTTCCAGTAGTTATCAGCTGCTGTATGTCCTGCAGGAAGTGATGTATTCTTTCCAGTCTGACACAGTGCTCTCTGCTGCCACCTCTGTCCATGCCAGGAACTGTCCAGAGCAGGAGAGGTTTTCTATGGGGATTTGCTACTGCTTTGAACAGTTCCTGACATGGACAGAGGAGGCAGCAGAGAGCACTGTGTCAGACTGGAAAGAATACACCACTTCCTGCAGGACACGTAGCAGCTGATAAGTACTGGAAGACTGGAGATTTTTTTAATATACACTACCTTTCAAAAGTTTGGGGTCACCCAAACAATTTTGTGTTTTCCATGAAAAGTCACACTTATTCACCACCATACGTTGTGAAATGAATAGAAAATAGAGTCAAGACATTGACAAGGTTAGAAATAATGATTTGTATTTGAAATAACATTGATTTTACATCACACTTTGCTTTCGTCAGAGAATCCTCCTTTTGCAGCAATTCCAGCATTGCACACCTTTGGCATTCTAGCTATTAATCTGTTGGGGTAAGCTGGAGAAATTGCCCCCCACGCTTCTAGAAGCAGCTCCCACAAGTTGGATTGGTTGGATGGGCACTTCTGGCGTACCATACGGTCCAGCTGCTCCCACAGCAGCTCAATGGGGTGGTGATCTGGTGACTGCGCTGGCCACTCCATTACCTATGATAGAATACCAGCTGCCTGCTTCTGCTGTAAATAGTTCTTGCACAATTTGGAGGTGTGTTTAGGGTCATTGTCCTGTTGTCGGATGAAATTGGCTCCAACCAAGCGCTGCCCACTGGGTATGGCATGGCGGTGCAGAGTGATAGCCTTCCTTATTCAGAATCCCTTTTACCCTGTACAAATCTCCCACCTTACCAGCACCAACCCCAGACCATCACATTACCTCCACCATGCTAACAGATGGCGTCAGGCATTCTTCCAGCATCTTTTTATTTCTTCTGCGTCTCACAAACGTTCTTCTTTGTGATCCAAACACCTCAAACTTGGATTCATCCGTCCACAACACTTTTTTCCAGTCTTCCTCTGTCCAATGTCTGTGTTCTTTTGCCCATCTTAATCTTTTTCTTTTATTGGCCAGTCTCAGATATGGCTTTTTCTTTGCCACTCTGCTCTGAAGCCCAAAATTCTGCAGCCGCCTCTTCACTGTAGATGTTGACACTGGTGTTTTGCGGGTACTATTTAATGAAGATGCCAGTTGGGGACCTGTGAGGCGTCTGTTTCTCAAACTAGAGACTCTAATGTGCTTATCTTCTTGCTTAGTTGTGCAACGCGGCCTCCCACTTCTTTTTCTACTCTGGTTAGAGCCTGTTTGTGCTGTCCTCTGAAGGGAGTAGTACACACCGTTGTAGGAAATTTTCAATTTCTTAGCAATTTCTCGCATGGAATAGCCTTCATTTCTAAGAACAAGAATAGACTGTTTAGTTTCAGATGAAAATTCTCTTTTTCTGGCCATTTTGAGCGTTTAATTGACCCCACAAATGTGATGCTCCAGAAACACAATCTGCTCAAAGGAAGGTCAGTTTTGTAGCTTCTGTAATGAGCTAGACTGTTGTCAGATGTGTGAACATGATTGCACAAGGGTTTTCTAATCATCAATTAGCCTTCTGAGCCAATTAGCAAACACACTGTACCATTAGAACACTGGAGTGATAGTTGCTGGAAATGGGCCTCTATACACCTATGTAGATATTGCACCAAAAACCAGACATTTGCAGCTAGAATAGTCATTTACCACATTAGCCATGTATAGAGTGTATTTGTTTAAAGTTAGGACTAGTTTAAAGTTATCTTCATTGAAAAGTACAGTGCTTTTCCTTCAAAACTAAGGACATTTCAATGTGACCCCAAACTTTTGAACGGTAGTGTAAGTAAATTACAAATCTGACATCAGTCTATCTGAAAGAAAAAAATGCTGGAAAATCCCTTAAAGGCTATGGACATTTTTGTATTATTATTATTATTATTATTATTATTATTATTATTATTATTATTTGCACATTTTTGCCACTCTTTGAAGCATTCTTCATTTAAAATGTTCCTACCATGAAGATAAAATAAATACCTCATTGTTAGAGATTGGGTTACACATCAGATCAAAGAGTGGACAGACATGAGAGAAACCTTGGAGGACACCCCACCTATAGCTTGAGACAGAGAGGAGAGCAAATACATGGCAGTATACAGGGGAGAATCACATGTACAAGTGTACATAGAAAGTAGCAACGGAGAGAAATTAAGTAAAATGTTTAATAAAGAAAGACAGATGGAGAAAATAACTTTGTACCTTATTAAGTGCCAAGCAAGAATTAACGGGTCATACAGGATTAGACAAACACAGTTGTTTTTCTTTCAAAAACAGTGTCACCCCTGTTAACAGGTTGTTTGTGGTATTACACCTTGGCTCCATTCATTTTAACAGAAGGCAAGATATGTCTCTCTAATCCTCAATAACCTCCAGGATTTTCGAAGATGTCTATAGCCTTTAACCTTAATTATTATTATTATTTATAATCCGAAGCTGATCTGTGATGGGTTACAGCAGGGATGGGGAACCTTGACTCTCCAGCTGTGGCAAAACTACAACTCCCATCATGCCTGGACAGCCAAAGCTAAAGCTTTGGCTGTCCAGGCATGATGGGAGTTGTAGTTTTGCCACAGTTAGAAAGACAACGTTCCCTACCCCTGTGTTACAGCCTTGGACTGTTATTAGCATGCAGAATATCATCAAATAATCTCCAATACGTTCCCAACTCAATATCAGATATGTCACGCTTTCCGATTGGCCGCATCGATGCTGTATGAATAAATAAAGCAAAAAAAAAAAAAAAAGTTTTGGGTACCTTCCTACATAATTAGTCAAAGAACACAGAAATCCTGCAATGTTCTGGTAACACTTCAAACACATGGCGAGCGCAGCTGCGGAGTGATGTCATTTGTCTTTCTCCCTTTATTTAGTAGGGCTGCGTCTTCTAACATCAGATAATAACTTCATATCATGAGAATACATTAATGTAACTGTCTCCTTCTGTCTATCTATAGCAGGGACGGGGAAGCTGCCGCCCTCCAGCTGTGGTAAAACTACAACTCCCATCGTGCCTGGATAGCCAAAGCTGGGGGAAATTAATCAAACAAGGTGTAAAGTGAAACTGGCTCAGTTGCCCCTAGCAACCAATCAGATTCCTCCTTTCATTTGCTAAAGAGTCTGTGAGGAATGAAAGGTGGAATCTGATTGGTTGCTAGGGGCAACTGAGCCAATTCTACTTTACACCATGTTTGAACAATCTCCCCCAGTATCTACCATAGAGATTAGCTGATCCCTGGCTCCTGTATGCTTACTGTTCAGAGGGTTATACACTGTATGCCTCACCACAGAGCGTGTAAACCAGTGCAAACAGTAATACATTCAGCTCCAGCAGCCACACACACACTGAGTCTTGAGACACACAGTATAGGCCTTGCTATATAGTGTACAGGAGCAGGGATTCCTGTCTTTGACAGGAGTTCCTGTTCCTGTAGGCAAAGAACCTGCAGTCAATCACAAACTATGCGGATACACTATATCCTGCAGGGCATACAGCAGCTGATAAGTGCTGGAAGACTGGAGATTTTTTTTTATAGAGGTAAATTACAAATCTATGGCACTTTCTGGCTCAAGTTGATTGGGAAAAAAACCCTTTAAAGCATGACAACCAGAGAGCTCCTAAGACTCTACTAACTAAAGTAATCTAACAAGTCCAACTACCAAAGCAAGAGCCCCTGTTACAGAGGTCCTAAGCAGGGGATTCCCCTCTACGCCACCCATTGGCCTTATACGTTTGGTTGCCCCAGATCATCTGTCAGTCTTTTAATTAGCTCTAACATTAAAGGAAATGTACCGCTATTGTGGTGGCCGCTCTGTAGCAGCTGCGAGATGGTACTGTATGACTCCACTACTGTGGTGGTTGGTTGGTGGATTATAGCTCAGCCAGGTGGTAGGTTGTCGTGACGCCAGCGCTAACTCAGCACACAGGTATGGAGGCACACCTGCTTTTAGTTTTTTGTGGCTGGCTATACTTTTCCCCAATGGTCGGTGACCTGCCGGGTTGTGATGGGTCCCTTGGGCGCTTATGACGGTGGTCCAGAGTGGAGTTATGGCCCACCCGGACTGTCAGTACTGCGACCCACAGAAAGGGGAGATGACCCAGGGACAGTGTAGCTTGTGTGTAGGTGCTGGTGCCATTATCACTGAGTCCCGATAGAATAAATAAACTCTTTCTTTACTGAGAAATCTTTCAGAATACAGATGACTTATACGTGACTAATACAAACTTGACTTCACCAGATCAGTAGTGAGAGTTGTTGAGGTAGAGAGTAGCGTAGCAGTGCTGACTTGGTTGCGTGCTGCGAAGAGAAGAGAGAGATCAGCGGAGTGGAGAGGAGTAGGTCATGAGAGTCGTGAAATCCGCTGCGAATATGGCACATGTGAGGCTACCCTAAAGGTGTATTCCCGTCTTAACATGTTGTGCCCTATATACAGGATAGAGCATGGGGTCCAACTGCCATGCTTTTAACTATCTTTGGTGAATGGAGCGCCAGCATGCATGTGCAGCCCACAACATGGATTGTGGGGTCGCTGTTCTCAAGATTATAGGGGGCCCCTTCAGTCAGACATGATGAAGTGAAAGCTGGAAGGGGATATGTTTTGTGAAGATAAAAATTGTCTATCAGAATAATTTTTGAGGGTGGGTCCAATATTACCCAATTGAATACTGATAAGGTTTTGGCCTTCAAGATATGAGAATGAGACCCCATAGAGATCACATGGTGGCTAGGCTCCATTTGTTGCTGGTGTTTTTTCCATGTCTTGAGATTTCTTTATTCAAAACAGAATTAGAAAATATATTATTATTATTATTATTATTATTATTATTAGGGATTAGCGAACCGAAAAAACGAACCGAACTTTGAGAAAGTTCGTAACGAATCTGGTTAAAAATAACAATAACAAATAAAATCACAGAATAGACAAGTCCAAGACATCTTTAGAAAATGATGCAAACACCTCTGGAATCCATCTGGGAAAGCAGGGAAGCAGTATTACAGGGAACGGTATTACCGGCAATAGCGATCCCCAGCAATAATGCCGCTCCCTGTAACAGTTAAAATTTAATTAATAAAACTAATTTTCGTTCTAACAAGCTAATTTCGCTGTACAATAGCATAATTAAAACAAATCAATGCTTTTGCAATTAAATATACTGTTAACCCCTTAAGGTCAAAGCCAATTTTCGTTTTTGCTCTTATGCTTTTTCCAGTTCATGTTTAAAAGTCCATAGCGCTTGCATTTTTTCACCTAGAGACTTATATGAGCCCTTATTTTTTGTGAAACCAATTGTACTTTGCAATGACAGGCA
The DNA here is from genome assembly GCF_027789765.1 of Dendropsophus ebraccatus. Classification (NCBI taxonomy): domain Eukaryota; kingdom Metazoa; phylum Chordata; class Amphibia; order Anura; family Hylidae; genus Dendropsophus; species Dendropsophus ebraccatus. Next base: position 21,227,797 of record NC_091455.1, on the reverse strand, counting down.
TTATTTTTCCATAAAATATGCTGCGAAACCGGAAAAAAATCATTTGCGCTGTCAAATTTTTTAAAAAAGGAACTTGTTTTGATTTCGGGGAGTTTTGCATTTACGCCGTTCGCCCTATGGTAAAACTGACTTGTTATGCACGTTCCTCAAGTTGTTAAGATTACAACGATATGTAACATGTATAACTTTTATATTATCTGATGGCCTGTAAAAAATTCAAACCATTGTTAACAAATATATGTTCCTTAAAATCGCTCCCTTCCCAGGCTTATAACGCTTTTATCCTTTGGTCTATGGGTCTGTGTAAGGTGTCATTTTTTGCGCCATGATTTGATCTTTCTATTGGTACCTTGATTGCGCATATCCGACTTTTTGATCACTTTTTATTAATTTTTTTCTGGATTTGATGCGACCAAAAATGCGCAATTTTGCACTTTGGAATTTTTTTGCGCTGACGCCGTTTACCGTGCGAGATCAGGAATGTGATTAATTAATAGTTCGGGCGATTACGTGCGCGGCAATACCAAATATGTTTATTTATTTGTTTATTTATTAATTTATATTTGTAAAATGGGAAAAGGGGGGTGATTTGGACTTTTATTAGGGAAGGGGATTTTTCATTAATAAAAACACTTTTTTACATGGACTAGAAGCCCCCCTGGGGGACTTGTATATACACAGCGCTGATCTCTCATAGAGATTAATGCTGTCTATATACACAGCAAAGATCGATTACATCGGTCATAGATTGCTATGGCATGCTGTAGGCCACAGCAATCTATTGCCGAGTCGGGATCAGTGTCACTGCGACGCGATTTATTTACAGTATATTTAATAGCAAAAGTATGTATTTGTTTTAATTATGCTATTGTACAAGGAAAATAGGAAAATAGTTTTTTTAGAATGAAAATTTGTTTTATAAATTAAATATTAACAATTATAGGAAGCTGTATTATTGCTGGCAATTCCTATTGCCGGTAATGCAGCTCAAAGTAATAATTAATACTTTAATTAAAACAGCAAATGTTTCTTCTATTTATGCAATTTTTTTTATCACAATAGCAAAATTAGAAGAAACATTTAGATTTACATGTCCGCCCAGCTGATTGACTGAGCGGACATATAAAGAGCTGGAGCCGGCACACTGAGCTCAGTGTGCTGTGGACCGGCGAAGAAAGAAGATAGAAGAGAGAAGACGTGGGAGGGTGAGTAGAAAGCTCTCCCCCCCTGCACTGCACCCATCCCAGCAAGGGAGGGGGGCTCACTTAACCCCTGCCTTGCTGGTATGAGTGCAGTCTGACATCAGTGTGGCCCCCAAGGGGTTAAGTAAGGGACCCTTACTTAACCCCCTGGGGGCTAACCGGGCTAATGGCTAACACTAACCCCCCCATTATTACCCCAGTACCCAATGCCACCAGGACTACTGGGAAAAGCCGGGTGCCAGTGGTCCCGGAGCGTCAAAATTGGCGCTCCTGGACTGGGCGGCAGCAGGCTGGTAATATTAGGCTGGGGAGGGCCTAAACCAATGGCTCTTCCCACCCTGGTGTTACTAGGCTGCTGTTGTTTGGTTTTTAACCCGGCTGGTTATGAAAATAGGGGGAACACTACGCTTTTCTTTTTTTTTTTATATATATATATATATATATATATTTTTTTTTTTTTTTAAAGGCGGCAATTTCCCCCCCCCCCCCCCCCCACTATTTTTGCACTTTTATTTTTTCCACTTTTTTCATTGTAATAGCAACTGCAACTAAACGAAACTATACCCAATCACACTCCCACTATTGTAGCTGCAATTATTCAGCCGTTAGAGCAAGGTTCTTTTAGGTTCGGTTTGTACGAATCCAAACTTCACGAAAGTTCAAAGTTTTCAAAAGTTCACCCTTCCCTAATTATTATTATTATTATTATTATTATTTTAAATAACTGTATAAATATTTTTTGTCTAATGACCAGAATAATAACCATGTGTTGTATCAGCTCCTGAAGCGTTTTACTAATTCCTCATATGACCATTAGCAATGACTTCCGCTCTCAGGTGACCTTTGCTAGATGGGATCTGACAGACGCTGCAAACAAGGTGAAAGGGCCGAATACTTGCACTAAGACTCTTTGGCTTAAATTCACCGTCTTACAGTGTGCTGAGTCCTTTGGCTTACAGCTATAAGAGAGTGCTCCGCAGCCATTAGTTCCCATACGTGGCTCTTTAGCTGTTAAAATGAATGGGGATATGCTGCAATACCACATATAAACTGGGGTGGTGCTGTTTCTGCAATATAGCAACCATGCATGATAATAAAAAGGGCATGCCGCACCAGATGACAATGTTATATAACTTTGTCACGAGGTGGTAGATTTTTTTTTTTTTTAATTCAGTGCTGTACGACCTCTTCAACCACTGCTGTTGGTGTGTCCACCAACTTAGACAAAACACCAGGAATCCATATAGTGGAATAATAAGCCGTAATCTGGCACCCATAAAATCAATGAGGACCTAATGTACCTCTGTGTACTTATAATACTAAGCCGTAGATTAAATGAGGACCTAAAACCTCAGATCACATGCCTTATTATGACTTTGCAAGACATAACGAAACAATATATGTGACTTCAAAAGTCACCAAAAATATCAACCCTACCACCAAGGTTGAATAAACTGGACGTGTCTTGCTTTCAGGCCACCTCTGGGTGCTCGTTTATTAGGGGTTTGTCCCAAAGCATGAGCTGATATTGTCCGGAACTCATAACAAAGAGTCAGAAATAGTTGATCAACATTTATATTTCTCTCACATTTTATTGTCCCGAATGTTAAAGTTGGCAACAAAAAATTAATATTTAGAAAATTTTGACATATGGGTCAAACATGTTGTGCAACATTACAAATCCGGCCAAATAAACCATGAATTTAGGGCTTCACGGACATGGACAGAAATCCTGTGCAACCAACACTCTTACACATCTTACAACACATATCACTCAGCAGAACTCGGTTGTTTCACATCTAAGAGTTTTCAGGATGGTAACGTGTTCCTCTAGACTCCAAATAAAAAATTTACGTTAGGGATCATTATTTTGGAATGGCATCAAAGACAAATGAAAGCTGCTTTGTAAAACCGAGGGAAAATCAATATTCTGTTAGGAACATTTGATTTTCTTTCTTAACTTCTGTTCCAAGATCTGAAACTTTTTCGAGAAAATTTACAACAATGAAATAGAATAGTAAAATATGGAAATAATAATCCAGATAGAACAATAAAAAAATTAAAGGGATTGTTCAGCCACTTAAAATGTTTCAAAACATCCCAGAGTGTAAACATCTTGGGGGACATTTATGAAATGTCCACCCGAGGTGTACGCCAGGGAGAAGGTGCAGATTCACCACTTCTCCCTGGCGCACCCCCCGCTTGCCCGAAGGGCGGGCTGGGGGAGCTTGGGGGGGGGGGGGCGTTACAAGGCGGGGAGGAGGCGTGGCCTCCTCATGCATCTCATTTATCATGATTTACGGCTGCTCGCAGGCGTAAATCATGATCCAAATCTACACCTGATGGAAGCAGGTGTAGATTTAGTATGCCGGCACTGGTGCGGGCGCCCGGCCGGCGTACGCCTCTTAGTGAATCCTGCAGGGGGAAAGGGTGCAGGGCCTAATATAAGACCGGCGTACTTGTACGCCGGTCTTCATAAACCCCCGTCCCTTATGTTTAAAACGTAAAGTAGTAACAGATGTCATAATCGATAATGAGAGCAATCAGAACAATAATAAAATTATAATAAAAACTAGAAATAAGTGCTAGGGTGGTATTACACCTGACCATTATTGTTCGAAAAATCGTTAGATCGTTCAAATTTGACCGATAGTCGTTAAGTGTAATAACAGACAATGATTAAACAACCAATGAGAAATCGGTGGTCATTTGACAGAATTTGGACCTATTTTTATCGTTGATCATTTGCAAATCGTTCGCATGTAATAAGACTTCGTTCTTTCGTTCGCAGTAGTGACGACAGGATGACTGCAAGAACGATCATCGCATTGCGTGAACAATTTCAGGCCATTCATCATAGTGGTCGTTTGAGATTGTTTATCGTTAATTGTCGAAAAATTGCTTCGTGGAATAATACCCTTCCTCGAACATACTTGAGTCCAATCGTTTGGCATTTGAATACTGGTGACTGAAGAAGTTAGATTTAGCCCCTAAGGACTCCTGGAAACCATGAATACAGTGTATGGCTTATGGCTGTATCCATGTTTCCAGGACTCCCTAGGGCAGCATCCAACTTCTTCAGCCACCCGTATTCAGGAGCCAAACAATTGCTGTCGAACATACTCAAGTGGCACTCATCTCTAATATTAACTAGTTGTCCACCAGTTCCATTCTGTACTTTCTGGTCCATGGACATGTAATGGACTTGTGACAACTGTAACCAATCACTGGTCGCTTCAAAATTCATTACAGCCAGTGACTTCTTACCCCTGTCACATGTTCGTGTTGAGAGGGCGCAAGAAGTAAAAATACTGAAGAGACCCAGGAAGCCTTGGAAAAGAAGTTTCTGGAGGTCGGTAAGGTGAGTATGACTTCCTAAATTGTTTTACACAATTTTATGTCATTTATAGAAAAAAAATGTAGGGGCCAAAAAAAAAACCCTTTAACATACAGCAAGGTGGCTCGTTTGAACTGTAGCCGTGAACTATTGGGGTCCTCGTTCTGTAAGTTCTCTTCATTGGGTTTTCTTCAAAACTTGATTAGCTTCCTGATAACTTGGCCCTATATTTTGAATAAATTATGTGGGACAGAGGCTAAGTGATGACAACTAGAGATGAGCGCAGCTGGAGCATGCATGAGTTCGATTGTTCGGCATTCAAATACCAGTGGCTGAAGAATTTAGATGCAGCCCTAAGGTTGCCTGGAAACCCTGCATACAAGCATAGGCCATAGGCTGTATCCATGTTTTCCAGGACTCCCTAGGACTGCATCCAACCTCTTCACCCACCGGTAAGTAATATGCCAGCAAAATCCTCAGCTGAGGGGTGACACCGTGGACCTTACTAATCAGCTAATTGAAAGGTGTAATGGGCAATAGGTGTGGATACAGCAATATTTTCACAGTCTTGGAACCATTACCTCCTAGGCTTACCAGTAGAGATGAGCAAAGTGAATCTGGCAAATCAAAATTCGCTGCAAATCGCGCTGTCAATTTGCTTCGTCCACCAAGCAAATTCCTGCCAATGCCTTATGGAAATTCACAAGAAAACATAATACTGGCCGCACATGCTGTCTGAAGCGTTACTAGGTGGGAGAAAGGGATTAACCATAATCCCTAGCGCCCGTCCAATCAGCTACAGGCCCCTCTGTGATGTCAGCACCTCCCCTTCTATATAAGGAGGTTCGGTAACACAGGCGGCCAGTCAGCTGTGTGAGGAGGAGAGAGCAGGATGACTGCAGGCAGCTACAGCAGAGCAGGGAGAGACTAACAGAGCGATATAGGGACAGAGAGGAGAGGAATGGCCAAAATTGGATGACTGACTGGCTGATTGACTCTTTTTTAAAATTTAGATTTTCCAATTTTTGACACTTTTACAACAACATGTTTTAACAAATTTGTCCTTTTTGTAATAGTCCCAGTATTGTAGCTACTAGAGTTGGCCGTTTTAATGAAATTCCTTGAGATTTGATTTGGGAATCTTAACGAGTTTGACCGAAAATTTGCAAAGCTCATAAAACGGATTTCCGCCTGCTTCGCTCATCTCAACTTACCGGCATCAGACTTGGTAAACAGCACCTGCTGCGTTCGGGGTCGATGCTGACCCCAAACATAGCAATTGCTGTGTCAGTAAATGGAGGTGGCGGTAAGAACCCCCCCTAACAAACAACAATATTGATTTTTTTTTAGCTTGGAAAACCCCTTTCAACTTCTACACCCAAAAATGTATAAAGTGATGCCCACCCCATTCAAGTAAGCGAGCCTCAGCTGCAATCTCTGACCCAGCCAATACAATAAAATGGCGCTGTTTCTTATCTCATGCATCCCCTCCTTATTCAGCTGTTATTGGCCTCTCTATGAGATTTTGCTGTGTAACTAAATAAAATTTCTCAATAACTTTTTCCCTCTTGACTCTGGGCCTCGATGATTTTATATTAACAATAACATTACTGTTCAAGCACGACTACAAGACATGGATTTTTTTTTTTACACAAGGATGTTAAGGATTTAATAAGACCCCCTCACAGCGTGCCAGGCCTTCTCTGTTTCGGATTAGAACCCTCCTAAGATGATGATCAAAACATATTGACAAGCATGAAGCAAACCTGGCGGTGATAGAAATCCTATGCCTCATCTTCTTCCCATTAGCGCTCTTGGAAGCTTGTTCCTTCCAGTGGAGGGAGGCCCTCTTCATACGGAGGAGATTTTGCTATCTCTTATTGTTTACGGTCTTTCATTTATGAGGTTGAGAAGATCAAAGAGATATGGCTCTACCTCCTCCTGAGACCTGATCCCAGGCTGGCAATACATTGTCTTCCTCCAGCCATGTGATGATAGGCCTCAGTCCATGTGGTCGTATAAAACCGCAGAAGCTTGTAGATATGATGACACATCGTTGCCGCATCACGGTCATTAAACCTTTTACATCATCCGTGCTAATAAAAAGCTAAATCATCTGTGTCTACATATGTTTAAGGACTCTGTATAGTGACTTTATGGCGTAAAGCCTCGATTCTACCTTTATTCTACCTCCGTATGTCTCAGGTTTCTTATACAGGGATACAGAGGCTTTTGCTGTAAGATTTTATCCAAATCCTATATGTAAAAAAATTGGTACGCTCTATAGGACTCCATATAGTCACAATTGCTATGAGGGGTTAAAGGGGAAGAATTAAGTTCTTTAGAGTCCACTCCCTGGTTTTGCCAAATACCAAATGCATAGCAACTCAGAGAGTCCTCAGCAAAGGCTGTATCCATGTTTTCCTGGCAGTCATAGGGCAGCATCCAACTTCTCCAGCAGCGGGGAGACAAATGCTGCGTGTTTGGGTTTGGAGAACGTTGCTGAACCCAGACAGTTCACTAAACATTACTGAGAAGGACCACACAATCAATCCAGTGATTGTTCATTCAGCCCTACCCATAGGTTTGTCGAGCTTTGTAATAGCATCTGCAAACGATCACCGCAGTTCTGTGTTGGCAAAGACTTCAGAAAAGAAGGATTTAGGGATAGTGATTTCTGACAGCCTTAACCCCTTAAGGACAGAGCCTGAAATGGCCTTAAGGACAGAGACAAATTTTATGAATATGACCAGTGTCACTTTATTCATTAATAACTTCGGGATGCTTTTACCTATCCGGACGATTCTGAGATTGTTTTCTCGTGACATATTGTACTTTACATTTCTGGTAAAATGCAGTCGATACTCATAACGCATCTTTATGAAAAAAAACCAAATAATGTGAAAAATTGTGAAAAAATGCATTTTTCTAACTTTTAAACCTTTTTGCTTATACAGAAAATGGTTATGCCACATAAATTATATATTAAATAGCATTAGCAACATGTCTACTTTATGTTGGTAGCATTTATTAAACTAAATATCATTTTTTTTAGACAACAGGAAGCTTAAAACATTAGCAGCAATTTTCCAAATTTTCTGTAAAATTTCAAAATCAGATATTTTTAGGGACCTGTTAAGGTTCAAAGTGTATTTGAGGGGACTGTATGTTAGAAAGCCCCACAAAGCACCCCATTTCAGAAACTTCACCCCCCAAACTCTGCAAAAGCACATCCAGAAAGTTTTTTAACCCTTTAGGGGAGTCACAGAAATAAAAGCGAAGTGTGTAAGAAATTAGAAATTTTTTATTTTCTGTGCAGAGATTTTATTGTAATCCAATATCTTTCATAATGATTAACCTATTAGCAGAGAAATGCACCCCAATATTGATTGCCCCGTTTCTGCAGTTTACAGTAATACCCCATATGTGGCCCTATTGCGCTATTTGACGCAACCACAAGCCTCAGATATAAGGGAGCGCCTAGTGAATTTCAACGCCTCCGTTATATTTGGTCATTTTTGACTGTACCACTTCAGGTTGGCAGAGGCTCTGGGTGCCAAAACCTAAAAAACACCCCTAAAGGGACACCAATTAGAAAACTGCACCCCTCAAGGAATGTAACAAGGGGTGCGGTGAGCATCTGGACCCCACAGGTGGTTCGCAGATTTTCAGAACAATGTGGTGTAAAAAAGGAAAAATTCTATTTTTTACACTAAAACGTTGTTCTAGCCTTCATTTTTCATTTTTACAAGGGGATAAAAGAAAAAAAAAAACACAAAAAGTGTAGCGCAGTTTCTCCCGAGTACGGAAATACCCCACATGTGGACATAAAGTGCCAAGCGGGCGCAGGACGAGCCTCCAAAGGGAAGGAGCGACAATTGGCCTTTGCAAGCTGGATTTTACTGGAATGGATTTCAAGGGCCACGTCGCATTTACAGAGCCCTCGTGCTGCCAAAACACTGGCCAAACCCCCCACATGTGACCCCATTCTGAAAACTACACCCCTCAAGGAATCTAACAAGGGGTTCAGTGAGCATATGGACCCCACTGGTGACGGGCACAAATGTGGAACAATGTGACGTGAAAGGGAAAAATTTTATTTTTTCACTTTCACGGCACAAATGTGCCCGTCATCAAGGGGTCCATATCCTCATTGCACCCCTTGTTAGATTCCTTGAGGGGTGCAGTTTCCAGAATGGGGTCACATGTGGGGGGTTTGGCCAGTGTTTTGGCAGCACGAGGGCTCTGTAAATGCGACATGTCCACATGTGGGGTATTTCCGTGGGGAAATTGCTCTACACATTTAGTGTTTTTTTTTATCTTTTAACCCCTTGTGAAAAGGAAAAAATCAAGACAAGATCAATGATTTAGTGTAAAAATTTAACATTTTTTACACTAAATTTTGGTCTAGCCTTGATTTTTTCCTTTTCCACAAGGGGTTAAAAAAGAAAGTGAACACAAAACGTGTAGGGTAATTTCCCCTGAGTACGAAAATACCCCACTAGTGGGCATAATGTGCCATATGGGCACAGGGCAAGCCACTAAAGGGACAGAGCGCCATTTAGAGGCTGGAATGGAGGATGGAGGCCATGTCGCAATTACAAAGCTGCTGTGCTGCCAGGACAGTAGAAACCCCCCACAAGTGACCCCATTCTGGAAACTACACCCCATAAGGAATCCAACAAGGGGTACAGTGAGCATATGCACCCCACTGGTGACGGGCACATAAGTGGAACATGTGCCATGAAAATAAAAAATATTTTTTTTTCATTTTCACGGCCCAAATGTGGCCGTCACCAGGGGGCCATATCCCCACTGCCCCCCTCGTTAAATTCCTTATGGAGTGTAGTTTCCAGAATGGGGTCACTTGTGGGGGGTTTCTACTGTCCTGGCCGCACAGAGGCTTTGTAATTGCATCATGGCATCCTCTAATGGGAATGGCGGCCATACCTATTTAGCTGGGGAAAAGGGACAATTCTAATTTATTTGGGGGTATTAGGCCAATTATTAGTTTATAAGGTTGGAAATGACAGGTGTCCATCAAATTCAACCTGTGTTGATCCAGAGGAAGGCAAAAAACCCTCGTGAGGCAGACGACAGTAGCCTCATCACAGGGAAAAAATTCCTTCCCGACTCCATAATGGCGATCAGAATAATCCCTGGATCAACGTGACCCCTGAAATAGGAATAAGGGACAGAATTTAGATAATGTAGAACCCCAATGACGTGTGGTACGCCTTGAAGCGATCCAGTATGCAGAGGCCGGGGGGATCAGGACAGGCGTCATACTGGAAAATGGCGTCCTTCCTGATCCCCCTATTACCCCACACTCTTCACTTCTTCTGGGGTCTCCCGTTCTCCTGTGTGCGGGACGTCACCTGGAAAATGTTGTCCTGGTGCGATCCGGGGTCCTTCATATCCAGAAGCGCTGGGTCCGCTCCATGGCTGCTAAATATTAGGGCTTTATTACTACTTCTGATATTTACCGATCGTGCCGCAAGCTACAGTAGCTCAGGCAGCGAGGGACCGGAAGAGGGGGTGCTGGTATAAATGTTATCCCCGTACAGGTGGTAACCTTTATCTAGCAGTGGGAAGATCAGTTCCCGAACAATCTTCCCACTAACTCGGAGGATTGGGGGGGGGGGGGCATCTGGGGGTGGATTTGGGTGTCCCTTCCTTCATACACTCTAAGGGTACGTGGACACTGCGGAATGGCGAAGGATAACCCTTTGTGCATTCCGCAGCTGGCACCCGCCAGCGGACTGATGGAGGCGCACGTCTCCGCTCGTGTCACACTCCATTATATGCACGGGCGGATTCTGCCCTCTGTCCAATGTGTTCATTCTTTGGACGGACGACGGAATCCGCCCGTGCATAGAATGGAGTCTATGACACGGGTGGAGACGCTCGCTTCCATCAGTCCGCCGGTGGGTGCCAGCTGCGGAATGCACAAAGGGTTATCCTTCGCCATTCCGCAGTGTGCACGTATCCTGGATCTGTAAGTGTACCCTGAGGTACGCTCACAGAGTTTGTAGAATTTCATGCCATACCGTCATCTCTTATTGGGACGGTACTGGCGGAAAAGACGTGTCTGGGGGGCAGCGTACGCTACGCTACCCCCAGACACGTCACTGGATGATGAGGATGAATGGAGGAAAGAAGGATCCCCCCATTCATCCTCACTGGCTGTTTCAGTGTCGGAGGCAATAATAACGTATGCGTCCGTCCGAAAACACCCTGGGGGCCATCTTTATACGGGGATTGGTATATGGGGTATGTAAATGTGTAGTGGTGTAGTGTAAAACTTTATTTCATGTAGTGTAGTGTAGTGTAGTGTTTTTTACGTGTTTTTTTGACAGTAATAAAAAATATTCCTTTGCCAAGAAAGGAGCTGCCGATAAATGCCGCACTTATGTGCGGCACTTATCAGCAGCCAGTGGCGGTAGGATATAGGGCGGAAAAACGCCTCTACGCCATAAGGGGGAGTTGCTGATCAGCGGCGCACTTACGTGCGATGTTGATCAGCGCTCAGCGGCGTTAGGGCGCAAAAAAATCTTTTTAACCCAAAGCAACTGATCAGTGAATGATATTCACTGATCAGCCGCTAGGGGGCAGTAGAGCGACGCTGCCGGAGATTGCCGAGACTCGCCGAACCCGAGGACCCGAGCGTTTCCGAAGATTTCCGACGCTGGACGACCGAACCCGGAAGTGAAGAGAAGAAGACGCGAGGATGGCGCGGACCGCAGATCGTCGCTCCGGACGCCCAGATCAGGTGAGTATGGTACACCTGCACCACACACACATGTTCTGCACCTCTCAGCTACCTAGCTGAGGGGTGCAGAACGCGACAAAACTGTTTTTTTACAGTTCGATCGGCATGATGGGCCGGCCGGTACTGGCCGGCCTATCACGGCGATCGTGGGGGTGGCATCGGCGCCATCTTTCCCCAGTACACTAATGGCGATTGGTGCTGTCTCGGACAGCACCAATCGCCATTGCTTTCCGGGTCACCGGGTCACCGATGACCCGGAAAGCTGTTTTCAGCTGCTATATGCTGATCTGTATAGATCAGCATATAGCAGCGATCGTCGGTTAATCACCCCCCGTCCCGACGAGCAGAGATGGCCTGCTATACATTATAGCAGGCCATCTTCCCCGACCGCTGTGTGTCGGGGAAACATCAGGCGTAAGTTTACGCCCGTTTGCGTTAAAGCCCACCCTGCGGGGGCGTATACTTACGCCCGATGTCGTTAAGGGGTTAAAGGGGTAGTGCGGCGCTCAGAAATTATTCACAGAATAACACACATTACAAAGTTATACAACTTTGTAATGTATGTTATGTCTGTGAATCGCCTCGTTCCCCGTGTCCCACCACCCCCACCCGTGTACCCGGAAGTGTGGTGCATTATACATTACCTGATCTGTGTCGAGGGCTGTCCGCCATCTTGTGCCAAACGTCATCTTCGGACGGACGGAGTCGCTGTCGCCCTCTTCCCCTCCGCCGCGTCACAACTGTGCTCACCCGCGATTGGCTGAGCACAGTTATGCTCAGCCAATCGCGGCTGAGCATCGGATGATGCTGCAGAGGGCAGCCGGCATTCGGGACAGATGAAGATGACCAAAATAAAGCTTTGGTTGTCCAGGCATGAATGGAATTGAAGTTTTGAAACAGCTGGAGGGGCACAGGTTGGTCAATTCTGGTCCACATCGTCACCTTTGAATTTTAAATGTATGGATAACCACGGTCGGAGCAAGTTCTGATAACAAGCACTATGTTGTGTATCAGAAGTGGCTTTATGAGGCTTATAGTAAAAAAGAAAAATTAAGAGTTTTAGTTATTGTCTAGATCCAAAAACGTCTGTTCAGAGTTTTAAGCCAAGTATGTCTGACCAGAAACTTACATGAGAAGCACAGCTGTAGATAATCTGGAGAACAAAGCCCATTAAAACAATGAACACAGTAAAGTAAAGCGCTTGTATAGAAATAAGAGCCAGGCAATACCCACTCATGTTCTCCATATTCATCACAACAAAATGATCACAGCTGTTCCCCAAGTTGTCTCTTGACTACCTACAACAATCACCAGGAAATAAACCATTACATATGGCCGACTAGATGAAAACACCCCAAAACATCATGCTCCAAAGATAACAATCAAATCAGTTTCCTTTAAACATTTCTGCTTGGATTAGTCGCTCAACGTCAATGTTCAGGATGGAAAAAATAGGAATAAATAACCAAGTGATATTAGGGGTGATATTAATATACTGGCCTCAAAAAGTCTCTACTAGAGATGAGCGAACCTCGAGCATTTGATTAGCTGGGGCTGCTAACGTTGGATAAAGCTCTAAGGTTGTCTGGAAAACATGGATACAGCCAATGACTATATCCATGTTTGCCACATAGCCTTAGGGCTTTATCCAACTTCAGCAGCCACCGCTAATCAAATGCCGAACGATTGGGTCGAGCATGCTCGAGATTCACTCATCTCTAGTCTCTACCTTACACCAGTTACAAAATAGGTCAATAGTCTACTTCCAGATTGTCTTGGTACCTGCCCTCTAGCACTTGGTTTGGTCAAGACCTGAGGTTGTATCATCTTCTTTCAAAAATTTTGCAACTTTTTGACAATTTGTGCGAAGCTCGGCAAGGGGCGCAAAGTGAACATGGATCCACACAAAGGGGATATGACATTATGGGATTTATGTACAGACATACACCTCTACATAAATCCCATGGTGGGGGATTACTCTATGTTTTTTTATTGGGCATCCTGCAGTAAACTTGTATGCTCACTCACCAACGCGAGTTCCGATGTTCAGGTAAGACTGGGCGCCCACATGTCCATACGTTTGACTCCCCCAAATTTGCACTACCTTTGAGTGGAAATCCATGCATTTCTAACTACTCATGGAGATACCTTGAAGACAGTGACTTCTGGCCTTGGCAAAGGCCCTACAAATTCAGGAGAGACAAAGGTGGGGTGATGTGGGTGCCCAATGGGATGTCAATGGTGTCACAACAGGGAGATAAAAAAGCCCCCCCCCTTTTCTATTGTGGTTTTTTTATATTTGGACAGAGCGACTAGAGATGCCTATTGACCCCAGATAAAAATGCTTAGTCGAGGCACACCTGGACAGAATGTAGAGTATTGAAATAAATAAAAATAAATAAAAAACTTTTCCCCGTCCAAAGTCTGGGGGAACTCCTCTCAGCTTCTAGTCTTATAGTCAGAGGTGGGCATAAAGAACCTAGAATTTATCATAATTCTTGTTACTGTCTGGGCATCCAGAAGTGTGCACATACTCCATTTCTATCAATAAGATCTGTGATAAGTTTATATTGGTGGAGATTCCACCAATGGGACTCCCAACTATCACTAGAATAGGCCTACTCCCTGTCCCTCCCCTTGACCATGTGGTGGTCAGTCGAGCATGTGTGGTTAATAACAAGCCTATGTGGACTATGTAATGTAGATAAAGAGTCACTTAGAGGTTAGATGAGACATATTTTTATCGGGAGATGATTGTGTTTTCATTGTCTGACATCTTTTGAACAGTCCTGTGAACATATCCCTAAAATGGACCTACAGGTTTTCATTAGATCTCTAAATGTCAGATGGTAATGGTATTATACAGTATAATTAATTCCATAAAATGAGCAACGTTCCTTCAAAAGTCTTTCAATGTCATTGGTATTTGGTCAACCAAAGATACTCAGAAAGGCTCCTCTTCTATAGACACATATGTTTTGGTGATCTTTCCTATAGTTTACACATTGGTATAATTTGTGCGGATGGTGTCTGCAGAGAACAAGAGCCACAGACTAATTATTGCCATGTGTCACTGGAGAAGATTAAAGGACACATGTCGATAGGAGGTGGAAAGAATAAAATGTCACTTTCCATGGATCACACAACTCAACTTTTGAACTTGTAGTCAAAGATCTATAGCTGTGGAGCCGTCTGGTAATGCAATGTCTGCCCTGCCGGTATCGGAAGCTCTTCCCATTGGAAGAAATGCAAAGTGCTGTCCTCTAAAACGAAAAAAAAATAAATAAAAAAATTTATATTAGCTACTGTATGTCTCAACTACAGAGTCTCCACTAAAAGGAGAGTTGGCCAACTTTGCATATCTAGTAAGGTGTTCTAGTGTCTGGTTTGTAACAAGTAGCAATTGGTTAGTTGGAATTGGAGAGGTGACTCAGAGACAGGTCAGGGAAGTACTACGTTTTATTGAAGAGATCAATGGTGTTGAGACCCCGGGATGGGAGAAAAAATGCAACCCCCACCCATGGAGCACTGTCCAAAAATATATTCCCATACAACTGATCTCTTCTATGAGAGTCAGTGCCCCCATAAGACATCACTAGCAAGAACCATGAAAACAACTATCTGCAGATTGGTAAGCCCTCTTTTTGGAGGAGATCTTGGTGTAGCTAGTTGGAGGTTTTCTTTCTTCTGGAAAAGAGCAACTATCCAAATGACATCATCTATTCATGGAGAGTCATAAAGCTACCAAACACCTTATAATGTTGGCGGGTCCAACAAACTTTAGTGTAAAGAGTATGGGCGCCTTTATTCTACAATACCACCTACTGGAGGTTACTTCTCTTTAAATCAATGTTTGACCCTTAAAGGGGTTGTCCAGGAGAAATTGATAATTGTCTCCTCAAGCAGATGCACTACCCTAGCCTCTCAGTAGCCATCCAGCATTCTTCTCTGTACTCACATAGGGCAAGAACCCTGAAGTGGTTCTTTACTTACGGGCGACTCCTCCACCTGGTGGAGATTCTGGCTCAACATATAACCCCCTATCATGTTTTAAGGCCCTTTAAAAGTCAAACATTGATTTGAAGGTAAGCTTCTTCTACTAGGTGGCACCATGGAGCAACTTCATTGACTATGGGAAATTTGTGACTTTTCATACTTTTGTAAAAAATTTTCCCATGAAGCTTTGTTGATAAAATAAGTCACCAGAGCACATACCAGTAGTTTCTTCAATAAGAGTCAGTGCTCCATTAAAAACCTTCTTACAGTACCTTGGGTCCGTGCTTTGACATGGTCATTAGCGTTCTTGCAAACCTCAGTTGCTCATGTTGGACATTTCTTGGCACCCACGTTGATGAGTCACATACTTACTGTAGTCAGAGTCTCTTGGTCAGATGGACAATATTTCCAACATCTGCCGTGAACATAGCACAACTGCTGAATATCTGCCATTATGTTCTAAATACCGACGTATTTCATCACTCCAATAGTGATGTATGGTCCGAGCTACAGTCTCACCTGTGCAAACGTCAATGTAAGTGCATTAGTCGGCTAAACTGCCAATGGTCTGTTTACTCAAAGCATGACTCAGCTTTACCTTGTGATGTCATGATTGCAGAGCATGGCACAAATGATGTGACCCCTTATGTAATAGCCTAAAATAATAAATGCTGATGGGATATAAGTTATGTTTAAAGATATAAAGTGCACCCATAGATTACATTGTGAGTCCTGTGTTCTGGGGTGCACATCTTAGAATGGTATGACCCTGGCAGCTGGGCTCAATGGCTGCCTACACGCTCCACGTATTACATTTACCAACATATATAGATGCTTGATCCCCTCTGAAGGAAAATCTCCAGATGGTGATGAGGTAAGCTATGGTTGGTAGAAAATGCATAATAACACTATATAAGAGTGCACAATGTTAAATAGTAATTGGAGTTGGTAGACCGCCATGGACCTTTCACCCCTTAAAGGAGAAGTCCGATCATTTTTAAAATCTGGCAGCCAGCAGGGCGGAATTTGGTCAGGATTATGAACTTGCCGTGCCTGTGCTGAGCGGCGGACCGGCCTTAGGACCCCTGCCGGGCTCCAGGATCTCTGGCGCTGACACATCATGACCTGGCTGATGGACTGGCCACTCAGCCAGTCAGTGACTGGGATGGGACGTCGGTCCAGTCACTGATTGGCTGAGTGACCAGTCCATCAGCCAGGACAGGCATTTTCCCCAGAGTTGTGACGTCATCACAACTCTAAGGGGGTCTTGAGGCCAGTCCCGCCGCACATCGAGGGCATGAGGAGAGGTAAGTTCTTATTTTTTATCAAATTCCCCCTGCCCCTGCCAGATTTTAAAAATGGCCGGACTTCTCCTTTAAAGAGCTTGTCCCATAATCAACAATTTCACCCATCCACTGGGTAGTCCGACACATGTCTGATCGTTAGGGGTAGGGATGGTTACGAACCCAAACTCTCGGTAATGATTCCTGCTGTCTGCCCGCTCCGTGCAGCGGGTGGATCCAGCGGGAGGACCGCCTGGAAAACTGGGATACAGCCATAGCCATAGGCTGTATCCCAGTTTTCCAGGCGGTCCTCCCGCTGTATCCACCCGCTCCACGGAGCGGGTAGACAGCGGGAATCTGATGCCGAGCGTTTGGGTTCATACGAAGCCGAACGTCGGAGGGTTCGGACCATCCCTAGTTAGGGGTCTTGATAAAGCACTGCTATCCAGTCTAGCATTTTTGCAATCAGGACACTATGGAGGGGATTTATCAAACAAGGTGTAAAGTGAAATTGGCTCAGTTGCCCCTAGCAACCAATCAGATTCCACATTTCATTCCTCACAGACTGGAAAATGAAAGGTGAAATCTGATTGGTTGCTATGAGCAACTGAGCCAGTTTCACTTTACACCTTGTGCTTTCAGAATCACATGATTTACATACCGGTCTACAAATCATGTGACACATATATTTATGATGTGTTGATTAATGATTGGTTTGTCATGTGTTTTTTAATTTGTCTTTTGCACCTGTTTAATCAGATCATGACTAAGCTCACCTATGCGAAACATGTCGGTCTAAGTGCACAGCACTTTGTATTGTAACACGTATTAATAAAAGTTATATTTTAGTGCTCACCATGTCTTGGAGTGCCGACCTCCTCACCTTATACTGGATTCTACTACATGATCAATAAAATGGTGGACTCCGGAACCCCAAGACTATAACTTATCTCCATAGGTTAAAGGATATGTGATTGGAGAGGTTCTCATCATCAGGACCCCCACTGATCACAAGAATGGAGGATATGCTGAGGATTTGGCTGAGCACTGGTATTCGTCAATCCCATAGCGAGTAAATGGACAGAATAAGTGATCAGTCAGAACATTGGAAAACCCCTTAACCAAAAATTCCCAAAAGCCCTCTAAAAGTATGGGTCCTCTGAGCCCTTTATAAAGTGGTACATAATTGTACCCCGCCTATGGTAAATTGTGACATGTGGCCTCTACAACAAAGTTACTGTGCTGCACACTCATCCATCATCATGGGGCTGCG
Organism: Dendropsophus ebraccatus; assembly: GCF_027789765.1. Taxonomy (NCBI): domain Eukaryota; kingdom Metazoa; phylum Chordata; class Amphibia; order Anura; family Hylidae; genus Dendropsophus; species Dendropsophus ebraccatus. The sequence goes on along the minus strand of NC_091455.1, from coordinate 21,209,934 downwards.
GAGCTGAATGCTCGGCTTTCTTTGTGGCCATAATTATAGCTTTACTGAACTGAATGCATTTAATTACATTGCTGTTTCATTTAGGAGATGTATCATGTGGTTCATTGTATACATATGGCGAAGAAAGAACATCTATTGATCTTGTCTGTGGTTTGTTTTCTTGCAATTCTTTTTTTTTTTTTTTTTTATTCAATTCACAGTCACATGTCACCACAATCTCAATCTTTCCATGATTTCATTGTGACCTTAACCTAAAACATCGACATTTTGAAGCCAGAACTGGATGGTAGGAGTTTTCGATTTTTCTGTATTAAAAATGGGCATGGCGGCCGAGCAGATAGGAGTAGAGATGAGTCCATGTTAGTAAAATCTTACTGAATTTCCCCATAAATTTAGGGTTTTTTTGCCATTTTCTGGGCCAGGCGCCTTGTGTGGTGAGTGGTGAGGTATATAATGTAAGTGTACAGGAGCAGGGACTCCTGTCTGTTTAACAGGAGTTCCTGCTTCTATATGTATTTTCTATGGTGCTGTATGCATCATTGCTTACACTTACTACACTTGCCGGGCCATGCGCTTTGCATCAAGACCAGCGCATTGAGTGGCGAAGTATATGTATGCATTGCTGCACATTCTGAATCTCAGATTTCAACAGGGGAGCAGGATATCATTGGAAGCCGGCAAACCTGGAGAACAGCTGGGACCAGAAGATCGCACAGCTGGATCAACGGGAGGGTGGTGGGAAAGTTTGCACTTATTTATTCAAGGGGAAATAATACATAAAGGAGCTGGAAACAGAGATCGTTGTGATCTGAAGATGTTGGCGTTCCCACCAGCCGCAAGCCATGTTGATGGTTTTTATGTATTGAAGAAATAAAGATAAAGATTTTAACAGGCTAAGGGTACTGTTACGTAGAACAATAATCGGCCGAATCGGCCCGATTGTCGTTCCGTGTAATAAACACAACGATCAGCCGATGATCGTTGTCATCGGCTGATCGTTGATATAGGTTAGAACCTATAATTGTCGGGCGCTGTCCGCGCATTTAAAGGGAGCAGCACCATGATAACCTGATCACACCTATCATGTCCCAAGGAGTGTGTGTATACTGTGTTGGTGTGGGATGAAGAATCACTGAGTCTATTACCATAAATAAAATCTTGTTTACTCTGAAGGTACTTGTGTGCAGCAGAACATACAGCTTGATAGAACGCTTAATAGTTCAGGATCCAGATCTGTAATAGGAGTGTATCGAGGAGTACAGTCGTGCTGACTGGGTTGCGTGTTGAGAGGTATGCAGAAGAATCAGAGAAGCAGAGAGGAGGATGTTGTGAGAGTCCCAACCCAAGTAGGACTGTTCTCTGCCGGAATGTTGGAGGATGAGGTAGAAATATAAGAATACTTGAGAGAACACTTGTGCCCATGCATCGACTCTTGTCGGAGTGAACCACCTGTTGCCCTACCAGTGTCGGGGGATCCGTCCTAGAAGGTGACACAAGCCTCAGATCCTGTTACCTGGGATGAGTGGAATGCTGAGGGTTTCCTGCTGACAACCACACTGCGAGATAGAGTTCATAGGCTTCTAGCAACTTTGCTCTATCCGGATCGGGAGAGGGCCAGGGCCCAAAGGAATCACTGTAAGGAGCGTTCCTTCCCCTACAAAGTCCAATACAGAAGAACCACTACACTTCCTCTACCCACGTGATTTCCTATCTACCGCTTCTGGTAAGGTGTGCTGTGAATGGGTGAAGAGTGCATAAAGAAGAAGTAAGGGAAGAGATGATAGGACAGAAGAAGAAGATACTCTCATAGGTTCACAGATCCACGTGACATACAAGCAAACAATAACCCTTTTCATACTTCAGCTGTGCAGCAACTGAGTACACATACTTACAATAGCGACATCTTGTGGTGAAACTTTTTCACTACTACATCACCACTTACTTACAATAAGTACAGGCTTTTGCGACGGGTGTAACCAATAGCAACACCTGTGGTGGGACACCACATTAGGCTGGTGGGGGCAGGAAAATTATAAAGAACTGAACTCAACCATCCTCGTGCCTCTGATGCACCACCCCTGGGTCCTATTCGCAGACGCTGGCTATCAGCTTCAGCCGGGTATGTCATGTACTCAGCTTCACCAGCTGAAATGTCATGGCCTGGTTAAGCGTTGGCCCGCTTAGCCAGTCAGTGACTGGGGCAGTGTCCCTCCCCAGTCACTTATTGGTTGGGCGGGCAACCACTTATACAGGGTCGTGATATTACAGCTAGTAGAGCTGCAAGTCCCCGACTAATGTAAACAGGTCCTGGGAGCGCATCAAGGCACGACCACAGGTGAGTTCTTTATTATTTTCCTGCCCCCACCAGCCTGCCTGCTGTTTTTGTCCTTCCATGGGTCTTCTCCTTTAAGTGGACTAAGTCACCTTCCCTATTGCAAATTCTAACCTACCTGGAGAGTCTAAGAACAGGATACTGGAGAGGTATTTTTTCACAAAAAGACAAAGGGGGGTCCAACAGAAAGGAAGTCTTTCCAAAGTCCTTTTTTTTTAATGCACTTTTGTTCCAAAAACTGCATGTGGGATTCCAACCTTCTAGAACAATTATGGTAGAGTAAAGTAAAGGTGGAGTTGTCCTGTCTAATATTTCAATGGTCAGAGGTAGAGATGAGCGAACTTACAGTAAATTCGGATTCACGCACAAACCCAATCGCTCGACATTTGAATCTGCCTGGAGAGAATGGATGCAGCCCTAGGGACAGTGCTAAGTTCTGTAGACCCCCATGTATGTCTTCTCCAAAGCCTGAGGTTCCCTTCAGTAAAGGCCTCTCACTTACATACTTCCCGTACTTGCTTGGGTTAGATCACAGAACATGATGATTGCATGTGAATATTTCTTTGGCTACATATTCTTTTCCCTTTCTTCTTACACACAGAATTCCACAGATCAACAACTGGAAACATGCTTTTTCTTTGACTTGTACAATTGCAGCAATTTCCTATGGTAGAAGCAGACACCTCCTGGTGAGACTCATTCACCCCTATCATAATGTTCATTTAGCTAGTTATGTGTGGGGCGTATTGTACCCTCCAGGACGCTGGCGCACTCCGTCAATCTGGTTGCTTATTGCAGTGTAACATTTTGTGCATCATAATAAAAAGATTAGCCGTAGCTTACAGAACAAGTACTCAGGTCGCTATAGCATTAACCCTTTGCAATCTCTATCTTTAATTTTTTTTTATAGCACACAGAGTAAAGAGGAAGTTCTGCTACCACCTATTTCAGACTTAAAGGGGTATTCCAAGAAAAACTAAGTTTTCCCCTATCCACAAGATAGGGGACAAGTAAGATATCACGGGGGTCCAACCTTCATACCCCCCGGCTATCTCCATATCGGCCTGGGGCTCTATTAATTTTCTATGGTGTCACAAGAGCCAAGTGCTGTACTCGACTCTCTTCGGCACAACCACAGAAAATTCATGGAGGTGCAGGAGAAAACCAAGTACATCACTCGGCTTTCTCGTGGCTCCATACAAAATTAATAGAGCCAACAAGCTGCCTATTGTCCTGTAGCCCTCCCCAGCCTTGTGCAGGTCTACAATTTTATCCCTGATGTCCTTAGACAACTCTGTTGTGTTGGCCATGGTGGAGGGGTTGCAGTGAGATTGATAAAATGTGTGGACAGGTGTTTTTTATACAAGTAACAAGATCAAACAGGTTCAATTAGTCCAGGTAATAAGCGCAGAGTAGCAGGAACTTCTACTTCTTAAATAAAAACAGCCCATTGAGAGCCAGAATTCTAGATGGTCAGTCTGTAATCAAATATTTAATACTTAACAATTATTTAATAAATGTGATTTTCTGGAATTATTTTAATAGATTCTGTCTCTCACAGATGAAGTGTATCTACAATACACCCTTCACAGTACCACATTCAGCAGCATTAAGTATGGGTTCTGCAATCTGACACCATGTGCGGCAGAAATATCATTCTCATAAATCACTAACTCATCTAGCATCACTCTGCATTCTCCTGCCAGTAGCTGTAGGGGGCGCCTCTTCTATCCCCGACCCACCTACTTTTACTACTAATGTTAACTCCTTATTCTACATACAAATAAACCCTACAAAATAGGATTACCATTCCCTGTCTGTCTTCTCATGTCTACCGTTCTGTGTGCAACAAACTGTTATTCATGGCGTTCAGCACCCGCTCTGATACCCTCAACGGCGTTCCTCCTTTTTTTTAGGTCCATTCCCTAATACTCTTTCATGCATTTTCCCTTCAAGAGATGGTGGTCTACCACCCCCAGTATCACCTTGTAAATTGATGGATCACTTGGAGGCCTGGTTTCCTCATTTCCTGTCTTGTAAAATACCAACTTTCATTATGGGTGACATCAACATCCCCAGTGACGACCCAAACTTCCCATCTGCCTTTCAGTTTCTATATTTACCTTCCCTTCCTTAAGTTTTTATGACTTTCTAATTCTTCTATGGTCAAACATGGGAAATCACTTGACCTGGTCTTCTCCTGCATTTTGCTTAGTTTCTAACTTTGTTAAAGGGTTTTTCCCTCTGACCTATCCCTAGCAGATGGCTAATTCTGGGGGTTCACCCACCTCCATTTTGAGAACAGGGACCCCAGTAAATGGAATGGAGTGGCAATTTGGGCAAATATGCTGCCACTCCATTCATTCTCTATGGTGCTGGATAACCCCTTTAAGACCCGTATAAACTTTATACAAAAGTTGGCAAGTTTCCCTGTCCATATAAAGTGTACGGAGGTCTCTCGAGTCTCCAACAACAAATGATGCAAGTGGCACTAAGGGCCATATTACACGGGACAATTATCATTTGAAAACTCGTTATATCGTTTAAATTTAAACGATAATTGTTCTGTGTAATTGCAGGCAGCGATCGAAAAATCGTTCGCATGTTGTTGATCGTTGATTTAGATCTGAACCTAAAATTATCGCTAATCGTTCGCTGTAATTCCATGTTTGTTCACTCATTTTTTCACTAATCGTTCAGTGTAATAGCACATTGCCCATTGTTTTTCTGAGATCAGAAGGAGTAAACAATCATAGTAACGATCGCAGTAACGATCATAATAACGATCATACCTAACGACCATTGTTCTGTGTAATATGGTGAACGATTTCAGGTTAACGATAAACACTCTCGTTTGCGATCGTTTATCGTTAATCGTTAAAAATCGCTCCATGTAATAGGACCCTAAGAGTCAGTTAACACGGATTTCTTTGTTCTCTGAGGGATAAGCTGATGGCATAGCTGTCTGGCGTCTTACCTCTGCCCATAGGGTACACAAAAACAGTTGGCGGTGGCAAATGTTTATGTCTATGGGGAGGATGGAAGAGATAGTTATTGATGGGGCATAGACATCTTTACTATGTGCTCATTCCCTAGTTCTCTGTTAGATCTGTCTCAAACCAGGAGTGAAGTAGGCTACCGCACACTTCTCTTGGTTATACCTAGAGATCAGTGGGGGGCTCAGAAATCTCTTACTTTTATGACTGCTCGTTCAGTGGGTCATTTACTGTCTCTTTTTCTTCGCTTCCTTCCAATACTCACCTCTAGGTTTGCTTCTTTTTTCTCCTTGCAGCCCTTACTGGACACACTATCGGCAGACCTTTCAGTACCCTCTCTACAATGATGACATCCCAGTATATACTGCTTCTCTGACATCACCACTACAAAACACCAGTGACTATCTGTAAAATGTTTCTGAAGGTCTCTTTATATGAACTACTTATTGTCTGATGAAGTCGATAGGACCAGTGATCATCTGACAAAAATAGAGGTGTTTCTTTTATGGAGGCATTAAAATCACTGTTATTAGATGCACATCACCGGGTGTAAATAAATTCTATGTAAAGGGAATCTATCACTAGGTTTATGCTGTTCTCCTAATATGCAGGAGAATAGAATTCTTGCCACACCCCTCCCCCCGCCCTCCAGCTGCTGATTGACATTGGACTGCCAATAACTGCCAATCAGCAGCTGGTGAGTGGAGTTTTCTGCTTTTCATGAATATCTAGGACTACTGGGCTCATGCACATAATGGAGAGGACTACTTATTATCCATGTTATTCAGGAGGAGATCTCTGGATCAGCTGCACAGAACAGTGTAAGTGATACATCATTCTGTTCAGCTTCTCTGTCACTATGATATGCAACTCTGAGATAGGACAGTAGAAACCTACTGACAGAGTCTCTTTAAGGGCCCCTAATCCTATCGTTAGAATTGCTGATTAGTTTGTCCGCAGTGTCTCAGTACCTATGTAACTCCTCAAGACTTTTGAGCCTGATGTATGAAATATATGGATCGACACCAGGGATGGGGCTTTCCAAACTAGAACTGTTCACGCGGCGAGGAAGGAAGAAGCTTTACCCTGTGCATTTACTTAATCCATATTAATCAGTTTTCTTAATCAGCCATAACACTTAAGAAGAACGAGATTTCCTTCGAGCGGGTTCACAAACTTAATAAGGCTTTGAACATGAGAGATAGGATTTCAGGATTTACTTGTGTAAACTTTGGCTCCCTTCTGCTGGAATCTTCCTTTTGTCACATTGTCAAACTGATCTGTGTCCAGATGAGATGAGGCCATTGCCAAGACTCAGATGATCACCTGCTAATCTGCCCTGTAATTGTCTATATTTTATCCGGAAAGCCAAGATGTCCGAGAAGCAAGCTGTGCTCTCAGATGCCAGGAGAGAGACGGTCGCTGGGTTAGTATCAGCTATAAAACACCTGTGGACTTAATAGATTGGTAAATAATCCACCTAGGGGACCTACTAATATCTGATTTATTGAAGTGTAGTTTGATGCTTCTAGGCCCATAACCCTTATATACTACTGTGTTCAATCACTGAGCACTCATTATAAGATGGTCTAACCTTGGGCCCAATAGAGGAGATCATTCTGAGAGTAAACCATCCATTTATGCAGAACATATACCCCTTCATCTACCTTCACTGATAGGTTACTATTTTTAATGAAATTAGCATGTACTGCAGAGATGGATTAATGTGCATCAGTCATCCATAGCACGTAATATTGTATATTTGTGCCAACAGCATTGAGTAGTGGCTTCCATGTCCTGTAGTATCTGCACCAAGACGTCTGTAGCAGATCCTGCAATGTGTGTTTGTGCACGCTTTGCAGGGTTAGCAGTCGCTGACCGGCACAGTGTGGAGTTAGTGTAGGGACCCATGTGAACCAGGAGACCGGCACGTGGTACACGGGGCAATAGGGTTTGATCAAATTATATACCAACATCCTGGCTTTGGTTTTTAAATATAGCCGAGTGGCATTAGTGTCAGCCATAGGTGTGATGTGCAGCAGTTCCTTTCTCTACATGTCGTATTTTATTTTCTTCCCTTTTCTGAGCAGTTGGCACTCCCCTTCGTAAGACCCAAATGACCCAAATTAGCAGGAGACACCTGTGCTCACATGTCAGTACCTCCTATCTTTCCCATTCTATCTGCAGCAGTAATGGTGAGTACAAGATCATATTCACACTTTTGTTGTTTGGCGGCAGCTTTCTCCGCCGGTGGTGCCAGCTGGGTTTTGGGGGGGGCACTTTGGGTTTGGTCCTGTGACATTGGGGTTGCAGGGCAGTTCTATGGCCTCCCTTCCCTGTTTTTGCACGCTTTGCTGGGTTAGCGGTTGCTGACCGACACAGTGTGGAGTTAGCGTAGGGACCCGTGTGAACCAGGAGACCTGCACGTGGTACACGAGGCAATATGGTTTGATCAAATTATATACCAACATCCTGGCGTTGGTTTTTAAATATAGCAGAGTTGCATTAGTGTCAGCCATAGGTGTGATGTGCAGCGCTCCTTTTTCTCCATGTCGTCTTGCAATGTGATAGGTGTGGCCTCCATGGATGGGACTTATTCCTCCAGCACATCCCACAGATGATCGATCGGATTGAGATCTGGTGAACCTGGAGACCGAGGTAATCATCTTGATCTCTTTATCATTCTCCTCATTCCTGAACAACATCTGCAGTGTGGCCCCCAGGGCATTATACATTATATACATTAGGGGGTCCCGCTTCCATGAAGTTGAGCTTGGTGTGTATGATGGTTAGGGAGGTGGTACAAAAGATCCACATGATCCCAGGACACAAGGGGGGAGATTTATAAAACTGGTGTAAAGTAGAATTGTCCTAGTTGCCCCTAGCAACCAATCAGATTCCACCCTTTATTTTTCAAAGAATTTGTGAGGAATGAAGGGTGGAATCTGATTGGTTGCTAGGGACAACTAGGACAATTCTACTTTATACCAGTTTGATCTTCCCTTAGATCTCCAGGAGAACATTGCCCCTCACACTGCCCCTGCGATCTTGTCTTCTTCCCATAGTGCTTCCTGGTTCCATCTTTTCCCCAGGTAAGTGACGCACACGTACCCAGCCATTCCCATGATGGAGAATGTGATCCATCAGACCAGTAACCTTCTTCTATTGCTCCATAGTTCAGTTCTTATACTCACATATCTGCTGTTGGCACTTTTAGTAATGGACAGGGGAGCATAGGAACTGCAGTGATGTCCTGTGTGATCTAACACTTTTCGTAGACAACAGGAACTTTTTCAGCAATTTTATGCTAAAGTAACTCAAATCCAGTGGGATAGTCTTCACTCATAAATGTGCGTGTCTGACAAAGTCAAAGGTTTGTTTGTTCCTTGGATCACTTTTTTGCAGGTACTTAACATTGCTTACTAGTAGGACCCCACAAGAACAGCTACTTTGGTGATTCTCTGACCCTATTCCCTTATGGCTGCCCATTTTACCTGCTTCAGGAACTGACGGATCACTACCTGCCTAATATATCCCACCTCAGACAGGTGTCTCCTTTCCCTGCAATCTGCTGTTCACTGCTTGTTGTTAGGGGAATTCTGTCTCTACTAACAGTTAGACAGGACAGAACACAACAAGTATGGGCACTATGTGCAGAAGAGAGAGAACCTAAGAGAGTCTGGTCTGTAAATCTGAGCCTGTCTGGCTGAAGAAAATGCTCACTGTGCCTGGTAAATCATCTGTCATCAGCCATAAACCTCAGAGCAGCTGTCTCTTGTTCACATTCCAGTCCACATGGCTGCAGTGGAATTTTATTATTACCATCAGCAGCAATGCACTGTTTAGTGTAACCCATTCCTTGCTGTTTTGGTGTGCCACGACGGGTGTTGCAATTGGTTACACCTTTCGGAAAAGCCTGTACTTTTTGGATGTAAGTGGTGATGTAGTAGTGTTAAAGTTTCGCCACAAGGTGTCGCTGTTGTATGTATATTTAGTTATTGCACATCTGTAGTATTGAAAGGATTATTGTTTGTTTATACGTCACATGGATCTGTAGACCAATGAGAGTACTTTCTTCTTCTATCCTATCATTACTCTCTTTAATTCTCACATATGCACTCTTCACCCATTCACAGCACACCTTACAGGGGCTGTAGATATGAAGTCACATGGGTAGAGGAAGCGTAAGGTCTTTTGTCGCTAGACTCTGTAGAGGAAGGACATAAGCCAGAACACCTTCTACAGCGGTCCAGTTGGGCCCTGGCCCTCTGCCAGGTCCCAAGTCTCAGTGTGCAGTCTAGAAGCAGACCTAGGCACATGCAAATCAAAGTTTCTCCTCAAGTAACTCCACTCAACACTATGCAGTGTTAACCCTTCACTAGAGAGGATAAGTCAGAGACCATACTTTCCCCCCGGTGCCAGCCGACTTACATGATCACTGAAAGTGGCCTGGACTACGCTGCCTTCTTCTCCTGGAAGAATAGTCCAGGCCCCTTCTGGTGAACATGTAAGCCGGCCAGCACCGGGGGGATAGGTTAGTAGTCAGATGCGATGACAGGAGGGCACATTATGCTCTCCTGTCATCTCTTCTGCCGGGCGGCGGGATCCGTGCCGCGATCCGCACTAGGGCATGTCCAATTTTTTGGCGGTGGAGGTTGCAGCACAAATCGTGTGAATGGCTGCATTTACTTTGATGGTTCCTAAAATTGTCGGTAATTCGTGACCACGGACAATTTTACGGGATGTGTGAATGCAGCCTAACAGTAAATGTGAGGGTACTCCAGAGCAAAAAAATTTTTGGGAGGGTCCAGACAAAAAGAAAATGTTATTTGTAAATCCTGAGCTTGCGATCAGTAAACAGCGCTCTTTCTGTAACCCTTGGGGCCTCCTGGAATAGACCTTTAAGTCTTGAACGTTACTTTCCTCCCACCCTACTCAGGGGACCAAAGATACTAAACAAACTTATGACAGTGTATTTTCCTTTTGTTTAGTGTTGCTATCGCTTGGAACCGATCTATAAACATTTTCTATGATTTCTAATCATAGATGTGATGATGTTTCGGGAGGGGTCTGATAGGGATGACTTATCCACCATCCTCTAAGCAGGTGCTGGGGCGTTACAAGCATTGACGTATAACACAACTGTCAAATGTACCATAAACTAGTAGCATTTGGCAGGAGTAAGCTGCAACCATGCTGACTGCCAAGAATTCTTACAGTCAGGTCATGTCATTGCGAAGAATTCCTCCTTTCTCTTTTAGGAAGTCAGGGAGTGTATCATTGTGCTTTACGTTTTTTACATCCAACTTTCGTTTGTGAAAATTTTTGTAATTTCTTTTTTTTTTTTTTTTGTTCTTAAAAAAAGGGAATTATTCAGAAAATGAAAGTAGGAAGTGTTCAGGGGAAGAGATTAGGAACAGAAGGGTTGATATAAAAATAATTCAAGAATTTCCCTTTTGGTTTTGTTGACAGTAAAAAAAGAACATTTCCAAAAAATAAGGTGATTTTTAAAAGATTTTTAAAAGGGGATTTTATATAGTTTCCAGAAAGTATAAAACACATTTCTTGATCAACTTTTAAAGGAGTTTTCTCATTACAACAATCCCTATCCATACATCTAGTTAATACATATGGACATTATACTGTACTGGGGAACCAACCTTTTCTTGCATAAGACAACGCAGCCAACAAAAGTTTTAATATAACTCAATCTTTACTGACTGCTAGAAACATAAAAGATTTGCGGCATAAAAAGATCTCTTGGTCCATCTAGTCTGCCCTTTTAATGATTACTTTCTTATTATCTTAGGATAGATATATGTTTATGCCAAGTGTTTATTCCAGATGACTTTGCATCTGAGTTGTCACCATGTAATACTTCATTTTGCCTGTAGTGGCCACTGCAGTATAAATGCAAGGCCAGGAGGAGCTTCTCTTGGGTCTAGCAGTTTCTGAAGCCACACCTACATCAATCAACTGATTGTTTAGATGACTTCAGATTCTTAAGGCTGGGCTGACCCATGGGTAGGTAGACTTGTCCACATCAGGGACCTACCGGCTGCCTCGTTACAAAGAGATTTCTGTAAATTCAGCACTATATTTAACTTGGCGTCGGTCAGGAAACTACATCTCCCAGCATGCCTTGTGCGGCATTTGATTACCAGTGGCTGAAGAAGTTGGATGCAGCCCTTAGGAGTTCAGAAAAACATGTGTGGTATCCCACCATTGGTGTTCCTGGTATGGCCCCTGTCGCAAAAGCCTTGTACTCAAAAGAAAGGTGGTGATGAAGATATTTATTAGTTTACCAATAGATGTCAGTATTACTGTATACTGTACACTGAACTGTTTTACTATAAAGCGGCCAACCCCTTTAAGCTACACCAGCACCGCTATTCTACCTACCACTTATTTCCCAGCACAGATCCAGTGAATACAAGTCTGTACCAAAGAAGTTGTCTATTACCAGCGTATCCTGTATCACAAGAGACTCTTAGTAAAGCCATTTTATTTATTCTACTGGGACTCAGTGATCATTGCACCAGCACCTACACACAAGGACTACACACTACTTTCCCCTTTCTGTGGGTGGCGGTACCGACAGTCCGGGTGAGTCATCTCCCCACTCCACATCACTGTGACGAGAGCCCAAGGGACCCATCACAACCCGGCAGGTCACCGACCATTGGAAAATTATATAGCCAGCCATAACATAAAAGCAGGTGTAACACCCCACCTGTGTGCTGAACTAGCACTGGTGTCATGACAGTACTATTACTGGCTAGGCTGAACTGCACTACCAACCACCATAGAAGTGGCATCACCGCTACCACCTCAGTGTGTGACCGGTAGTAAAACAGACCACCACACATAGATATAGCCTATTGCTGTATCCATGTTTTCCAGGCTGCATCCAACTTCTTACCTGTCACCAAAAAAATGCTATCTAATCTATCGCCATCATGTTATGGAGCAGGAAGAGCTGAGCAGATTGATATATATCTTTGTGGGGAAAGATTCAGTATAACCTGTTGATTGAAATCCCTGATCATTCTTTGTTGAGTCCAGTGGGCGGTGTCACTCAATGGACTGGACTCTTTAGCATGGAAACATCAGAGATTAAGATCAATAAATTAGAAGTTATACCAAAACCTTTTCCATAAAGACATATATCAATCCGCTCAGCTCCTTCTGCTCTATAACATGATGCCAATAGCTTAGGTAGCATTTTCATGGTGACGGGTTCCCTTTAAGCATGCTTGGGTTTGGATGAATAGATAAATTACTGGAGATCATATTTTAATAAACAAGGAAAAATCCTGTTAACATTACATTTTTCCCAGAAGGTTTCCATCCCTCCACCGGTCCCATTCTTAGTCCTTGTTCCTCAGCGTTGAGTGGTTTACTCTATAGATGTATAGGAGTCGACTTCACATTTGCAGGAAGGTAAATTATATGTGCTAAACCCACCAGAAAGTCACATAGCACAAAGCCGTCACTATCTTTGGCCGTTTTTATGGTCTGGGCTATTTCACAGCTATTGAATAATGTCGGTATGATGTGATATAACCCAAGACGATAATTGGGCGCTGACGAGCGTAAGATATTTGATTTATAGCGAGCACTGAAGTGTTATAGCCGAGATATAAAATCTATATTGCACTTTCTAATGAAATGTTCATGAAGATTAAATAGTGGAAGGGTTTGCTAGAATGGCTATACGTGAAATTTTTTGGACACTATTCAAATTAACATTTTTTAGTTTTTAATGAAAGTTTCCATGGTGATAACAATAAAACTGAAGGAGAAGGGAGAAATATGAGCATTTTCATAGTCTTTCTATATCTCGGAATTATGTCAGAGGTCTACTGTTGGCCCACAGTCAAGTTCCATTGAATAGTTCCAAATCTCCACCATTGGATATGTTATACCAATAATGGATCATCTTAAAATTAGATGGTTCATAGTAATGACCTTAACCCCTTAAGGACAGAGCCTGAAATGGCCTTAAGGACAGAGACAAATTTAATGAATATGACCAGTGTCACTTTATTCATTAATAACTTCGGGATGCTTTTACCTATCCTATCGGGATGCTTTTACCTATCTTATTACCTATCCGGCTGATTCTTGTTTTCTTGTGACATATTGTACTTCACATTTCTGGTAAATTGGAGTCGATACTTATAACAAATCTTTATGAAAAAAACAAAATAACGTGAAAAATTGTGAAAAAATGCATTTTTCCAATTTTTCTAACTTTTCTGCTTATACAGAAAGTGGTTATACCACATAAATTATATATTAAATAGCATTAGCAACATGTCTACTTTATGTTGGCGGCATTTATTAAACTATCTTTAATTTTTTTTAGACAATAGAAAGCTTAAAACATTAGCAGCAAATTTCCAAATATTCAGTAAAATTTCAAAATTAGATATTTTTAGGGACCTGTTCAGGTTTAAAGTGTATTTGAGGGGTCTGTATGTTAGAAAGCCCCACAAAGCACCCCATTTCAGAAACTTCACCCCCCAAACTCTGCAAAAGCACATCCAGAAAGTTTTTTTAACTCTTTAGGGGAGTCACAGAAATAAAAGATAAGTGTGTAAGAAATTTGAAAATTTTAATTTTCTGTGCAGAGATTTTATTGTAATCCAATATCTTTCATAATGATAAACCTATTACCAGATAAATGCACCCCAATATTGATTGCCCCGTTTCTGCAGTTTATAGAAATACCCCATATGTGGCCCTATTGCGCTATTTGACACAACCACAAGCCTCAGATATAAGGGAGCGCCTAGTGAATTTCAATGCCTCCGTTTTATTTGGTCATTTTTGACTGTACCACTTCAGGTTGGCAGAGGCTCTGGGGTGCCAAAACATAAAAAACACCCCTAAAGGGACACCATTTACAAAACTACACCCCTCGAGGAATGTAACAAGGGGTGCGATGAGGATCTGGACCCCACAGGTGCTTCACAGATTTTCAGAACAATGTGGCGTAAAAAAGGAAAAATTCTATTTTTTACACTAAAACGTTGTTCTAGCCTTCATTTTTCATTTTTAAAAGGTTATAAAAGAAAAAAAAACACCAAACGTGTAGCGCAGTTTCTCCCAAGTATGGAAATACCCCACATGTGGACATAAAGTGCCAAGCGGGCGCAGGACGAGCCTCCACAGGGAAGGAGCGCCAATTGGCTTTTTGAAGCTGGATTTTACTGGAATGGATTTCATGAGCCATGTCGCATTTACAGAGCCCTCGTGCTGCCAAAACACTGGCCAAACCCCCCACAAGTGACCCCATTCTGGAAACTACACCCCTCAAGGAATCTAACAAGGGGTTCAGTAAGCTTTTGGTTAAGTAAGGTTTTGGCAGCACGAGGGCTCTGTAAATGCGACATGGCGTTCATCATCCATTCTGGCCAAATCCAGACTCCAAAATCCAAATGGCGCTCCTTCCCTTCGGAGGCTTGCCCTGCACCCACACGGCGCTTTATGTCCACATGTGGGGTATTTACGGACTCGGGGGAAATTGCTCTACACATTTTGTGTGTTTTTTTTATCTTTTAACCCCTTGTGAAAATGAAAAATTTAAGGCTAAACCAACATTATAGTGTAAAAAATGTAATATTTCATTTTCACGCCACATTGTTCCACATTTGTGCCCGTCACCAGTGGGGTCCATATGCTCACTACACCCCTTGTTACATTCCCTGAGGGGTGTAGTTTCCATAATGGGGTCACTTGTGGGGGGTTCAACTGTCCTGGCAACACAGAGGCCTTTCAAATGCAACAAGGCCCTCGAAATCCATTACAGCCAAATCCAGCCTCCAAAAACCTAATGGCGCTCCTTCCCTTTGGAGGCTTACCCTGCACCCGCATGGCGCTTTATGTCCACATGTGGGGTATTTCCGTACTCAGGGGAAATTGCTCTACACATTGTGTTTTTTTTTATCTTTTAACCCTTTGTGAAAATGAAAAAATCAAGACAAGATCAATGAATTAGTGTAAAAATTAAACATTTTTTTACACTAAATGTTGGTCTAGCCTTGATTTTTTTCCATTTCTACAAGGGGTTAAAAAAGAAAATGAATGCAAAATGTGTAGGGTAATTTCCTCCGAGTATGACCCACATGTGGACATAATGTGCCACATGGGCACAGGGCAAGCCACCAAAGGGACAGAGAGCCATTTAGAGGCTGGAATGGAGGATAGAGGCCATGTCGCAATTACAAAGCTCCTGTGCTGCCAGGACAGTAGAAACCCCCCACAAGTGACCCCATTCTGGAAACTACATCCCATAAGGAATCTAACAAGGGGTGTAGTGAGCATATGGACCCCACTGGTGATGGGCACATGTGTAGAACATGTGCCGTGAAAATAAAAAATACAATTTTTTAAAATTTTTACGGCACAAATGTGCCCGTCACCTGGGGGACATATCCTCACTGCCCCCCTTGTTAGATTCCTTATGGGGTGTAGTTTCTAGAATGGGGTCACTTGTGGGGGGGTTTCTTCTGTCCTGGCCGCACAGAAGCTTTGTAATTGCATCATGGCATCCTCTAATGGGAATGGCGGCCATACCTACTTAGCTGGGGAAAAGGGACAATTCTAATTTATTTGGGGGTATTAGGCCAATTATTAGTTTATAAGGTTGGAAATGACAGGTGTTCATCAAATTCAACCTGTGTTGATCCAGAGGAAGGCAAAAAACCCTAGTGAGGCAGACGACAGTAGCCTCATCACTGGGAAAAAATTCCTTCCCGACTCCATAATGGCGATCAGAATAATCCCTGGATCAACGTGACCCCTGAAATAGGAATAAGGGACAGAATTTAGATAATGTAGAACCCCAATGACGTGTGGTGCGCCTTGAAGCAATCCAGTATGCAGAGGCCGGGGTGATCAGGGCAGGTATCACACTGGAAAATGGTGTCCTTCCTGATCCCCCTGTTACGCCACACTCTGCACTTCTTCTGGGGTCTCCTGTTTTCCAGTGTGGGGGACGTCACCTGGAAAATGTTGTCCTGGTGCAAAACGGGGTCCTTCATATCCAGAAGCGCTGGGTCCGCTCCATGGCTGCTAAATATTAGGGCTTTGTTACTGCTTCTGATATTTTCGGATCGTGCCACAAGCTACAGTAGCTCGGGCAGCGAGGGACCGGAAGAGGGGGGTGCTAGTATAAAAGTTATCCCTGTACGGGTGGTAACCTTTATCCAGCAGTGGGAAGATCAGTTCCCAAATGATCTTCCCACTAACTCGGAGGATGGGGGAAGGGGGGGCAGGCAGGATTCGGGTGTCCCTTCCTTCATACACTCTAAGGGTACGTGCACACTGCGGAATGGAGAAGGAGAACCCTTTGTGCATTCCGCAGCTGGCACCCGCCGGTGGACTGATGGAGGCGGGCGGATTCCGCCCTCTGTCCAGAGAATGAACGATGGAATCCGCCTGTGCATAGAATGGAGTCTATGACACGGGTGGAGACGCTCCTGCATCAGTCCGCCGGCGGGTGCCAGCTGCGGAATGCACAAAGTCTGTAACTGTACCCTGAGGTACTCTCACAGAGTTTGTAGAATTTCACGCCATACCGTCATCTCTTATTGGGACGGTACTGGCGGAAAATACATGTCTGGGGGGCAGCGTACGCTACGTTACCCCCAGACACGTCACTGGATGATGAGGATGAGGATGAATGGAGGAAAGAAGGATCCCCCCATTCATCCTCACTGGCTATTTCGGTGTCGGAGGCAATAAAAGCGTATGCGTCCGACACCGAAAACGCCCTGGGGGCCATTTTTATATAGGGATTGGTATATGGGGTATGTAGTGGTGTAGTGTAAAACTTTATTCAATGTAGTGTAGTGTAATGTAGTGTTTTTTACGTTTTTTTGACAGTAAGAAAAAATATCCCTACGCCAAGAAAGGAGCTGCTGATAAATGCCGCACTTATGCCCGTCGAGGCTCGTCGAAGCCAGAAGAGCTGAACATTTCGGAAGATTTCCGAAGTTAGATGACGCTGGACCCGACGAAACCCGGAAGCGACACGACGAGATGAAGAGAAGAGGACGCCGCGGACCGCCGATCGCCTCTCCGGACGACCAGATCAGGTAAATATAGTGCACCTACCCTATACACACCTGTTCTGCACCCCTCAGCTACCTAGCTGAAGGGTGCAGAACCTGGCGACACTGTTTTTTAACAGTTTGATCGCCGTGATGGGCCGGCCGGTACTGGCGATTGGTGCTGTCTCGGACAGCACCAATCGCCATTGCTTTCCGGGTCACCGGATCACCGATGACCCTGAAAGCTGAATTTAGCTGCTATATGCTGATCTGTATTGATCAGCATATAGCGGCAATCGTCGGCACGGGGGGGGTGACCCTCCCGTGCCGACAAGCGGGGATGGCCTGCTATACATTATAGCAGGCCGTCTTCCCCGATCGGGGAAACTTTGGGCATAAGTGTACGCCTGTTTGCGTTAAAGCCCACCCTGCGGGGGCGAACACTTATGCCCGATGTCGTTAATGGGTTAAAGTGGTGTTTTCAGAAAATATGACATTTGTGCCATCAAATGAAGACTTAAAGGGGTTTCCCACAAAACCTTTTTTTGTATGTTTTCCTTCTTCAATAACTTAACTTCACTTTAATTTTTAGGGGGCATCAATGGAGACTCTTGATTGAGTACTTCATTGGAATTTTTTTTACTGATCTCCCTGAGCTCAGTGATTGCTGTGTTTTGTTGGTCTATTTTTCATTGCCCCCGCCAGAATTCTGCTCCACACTGACAAGAGGCAAATATCCTGAAACAGCTGTCTGTGGGTGGATGGATGCCTGCCTTGGTAAACCCTTGTCATGTCGCAGTACTCGCCACAGAGTTATACTTTGACACAAAAGGGGCCACCCTGGTGTTTCCCTATTTATGTTTCAATGCTCTCCAACCGAGTTAGACTTAAGGGCTACCTATCAGGGTGGTTTGGTGACCTCCCCATTTGGAGGCACCCCTTGGCAAGAAGCTAGGGATATCTGTCTATTCCCGTGTTTTGACTAGCAACCGAGGCTCCTTTTTTGCATATTTAAATTTTTAGGGGGCATCAATGGAGACGCTTGAATCCTTCATTGGATTTTTTTCACTGATCTCCCCAAGCTCAGTGATGGCTGTGTTTTGTTTGCAATAATTTCACTTGAGAGTCACTGGATGTAACTGCAATGTAGTCTCTATATTCTAATATGAGCCAAGGCACTATGTTCAGTATTGGACACACAGACCTTTATCAAAGCAGGACAAAACAAATATACCTTGAAAAGACTCGGATTGGGGAGCTTTGTTTGAGTGGAGGCATGTCACATGGGTTAAGAAACTGGTCGAGAACCTGGAAGCTGATTGGTTGGTGGCCGTTTACATTGGTAAAGTCTCAATACAACAATCTTGGACGTATGCATTGGAAAGAATTAATTTAATCCATGTGAACAACTAAATGATTTGTGCAACTCCAGCTAAGAGAATCTGTTCTCATGAAAATGTTGGCGATCTGCAGTCATCTGGAACGATCTCGTATTTATTTGCAGCTCGTATGCATCCATTTGCACAAGGGGAATGAGTTCTATGAGTCATGTTTGTGTTTATGGGAAATGACAGTGATTTCATGCTTTATAATGGAGATAATGAATACGACACAGTTGTCTTTTGACACTTTAGATACGATAAGTAGTATAGGTTTGTATATATGGATGTGATATGTAGGATTTTCTTGCATTATCAAGAAGGCGTACAGTGATGGAAAGTCACAGCATCCATAATCTGTTTTATGATGCAATGAGCTAGAATTTATATATTTATAACTCTTAAGTTGTGATCAACCTCTTAGAAGGTGTTAATTCACCTTGTAAGGATCAGGTAGCTTTCTGAGCAGGTAGCTTTCTGAGCAATGACAAAAAGTATAAAAATACTATGGAAGGTTCTACAAAGTCTGAGCTTTTTACAGAACAATATTCTGTACTGGTACTGTAGGTAGATTTCTTTGGTTTGGCTACTAAACTAAGTACATTGTTAAAGGGACATGCATTTACATGGGTGTCACCTATAGGTGGCGTTATAGAGACAGAGAGTTTGCAAAGGATTTCCTGCTGAATTCCAAATCATGTTTAAAGGGAACCGGTCACTTTAAAGATGCAGTTCAATTTGCAGACACCATGTTATACAACGGGAGGCATTGAGCAGATTGATGTATAGTTTAATAAACATTAATGATTTAAATCACTTCTTATTCTGTGCTAAGTAGTCAAGCGGGCGGTCCTACTCAAGTGAGCAGAAAGGTATATGAATGAATTGCAAGTTACAAGTTATGATCAAATGCACTATAGAAAGACCAACATTACAATAGTAACACTCTACACAGGATAAATAATACTGCCACACCATTACCAACCCCACTCCACAGTGACTGAATAATATCACTATACTCTTACTAAGGACAAGACACTATACAAAAAAACAAAAATACAGTAACATATAATGGTAGATAGGCACTGCATTGTTACATCCAGTGACTCACAGGGGGATTCCACTCTGATTAGAAGTGTTCTCTCTTTTTTCCCCCCATTCGGCCCTGACCACCACAATAACTTCTCCCATCTACAACTTGTATTTCCATAATCTTTTAAACAAACATCATAGACTGTACTCTTACAGCATCATTCTTGCTTTTCCCCTCCTATTGGTATATAGGTTCACCCCAGTAGGTGGATAGGTGCCACCCAGTTAGCAAATACATGTCCTCAGCAGGTAGAGGCCCCCAGAGTGTAGATAGGTGCTCTATAGTAGATAGTTGCACCACTGTAGAGATGATAGTTGCCACCCAAGAGGTAGATATGTACCACTAATAGGTAGTTTGCCCCAGTAGATTGATAAGGACTCACTGGTAGATAGTAGACATGTGCCCCCGCTAGTAGATAGGTGCACTCCGGTAATGTTCAAATCCTTTAACAGTGAGTTACTTTCTTGTCTCTTGTAATTCCCTATATTCTTAGGTGGTGACCATTTATAATAACAGAGTAGGTGAAGGTACACATACATTTTACAAGACTTTCCCGTCCCGCCACATTCTGTATATTTCCATCTTAATTCTTGTGCATTAAGTTTCTCCTCTAAACTCACAACATATGGAGGATAGAAAACAAATTGTTCAGTTCTTACCGGAAGAAAGAAAATAAAATAAAACGATCACTCGGGTCCCTGTGCGCTATTCTACATGTACTTTTATTCCCAGGAAAATATGTTTCACGTTAGTCACGCATAGGCCAGATTCATACACGATTAACGTTACTTATCCTGAAACATCGGTGAATGTTATCGGTACAGATAGGGAGAAGCTGTGGGGGTAAACAAGATCGGTGGATGCCATCAGGGTGAGAGAGGTGGCGGTCCTAATGGACCAGTCCAACCCCAGCTATCATCTGCTGCACAGGAGTAATCCTATAAGAGGCAGCACAGTGGCTCAGTGGTTAGCAAAGTAGCCTTGCAGCGCTGGGGTCCTGGGTTCAAATCATCTGCAAAGAGTTTGTATGTTCTCTCCGTGCTTGCGTGGGTTTCCTCCGGGTACTCCAGTTTCCACCCACGCCCAAAAACAAACATTAAATATATAAAAAAAAAACAAAAAAACAAGATCTTATATTGGGTGGACAGGACCCATTTATTGGGTGGACAGGACCCATTTAATAGTCAACAATTTGCCAGAATGAAGCCATTTTGTAGCATTAAATCCGAAAAGTATGTGGTTTGGACCCCATGTGTTAAAAGATCTGCAGACCATGGGAAGAGGAATTTTATGGAAAATGTTATCACCCTTGGTGCCCACCAGTGTGCACAATGAGATCCATGATGAAGAAAAATAAAGAAAGGACACTGACTTCTTATCAGAAGGGTGCCCAGTCCTGCCAACATTGCCAACACTTCAATGGTTATGCATACATTTTTATCTATATAAATAAGTTACATTCTGTGTGTGTGTTGATTTAATAATTTTCCTTGGAATTTGGGTTTTTCCATCTTGAAAAGTTATATTTATCTGTGTTGGGAGGGGTCAGATCCTTGGGTCCACTTGAAATCTCGAGAACAGGGACTTGAGTCTCCCCTTTGAATGGAGATGCAGGGTGAACATGCACATCGTGGGTGAATACATTGGTTATCTATTCTTGTACCTGCTATAAAGAATTAATGGATCTGCAACAGGCTCCATACTGACATGAGGCTCCGCTTCCTGTTCTTGAGATTACAAGAGCCCCCAGCGTGATTATATATTTTTCCCTATGCACATAACTTTGCAAGATACAAAACACGGTCAGCTGAATCAATCACATGTAATTCACGTTCAAAACTGCTTAAATTGTTAGATAGCTGTCAGGTATCTTTCATATATCTGTCCGTGCTTAGAAAAATACTTTCAGTCTTCTTTGTAAAGTGTTCCCAAAAGTTCCCAAGTCCTTTAAATAGTGAGCGCTGTGATGTGTCCTTGCTCCTCCTCCCATCCCTGACCCTGCTTATGGCTCGGCTTCCAGCCAACTGGTAATTAAAGTCATTGATTGAGTAGACGTCATAACGCTCAGCGTTTTAGGGGCCTGAAAACACCTCTCGGACTTTTGAATCAGAAAATAAAAGCATTTTTCTACATCCTGGAAGCACAGACCGATACATGAAAGGTATCATGTGTCTCCTTGCCCTAACAGCATGTTGCTAGTTTCTAAACCTTAGGAGCAGCCGACAGGTTCCCTTTAAGATACACAGGATTAGTGAACAGAACTGGTTGTTATTATCTGTAAATACTATTTCAGCCATTAAAGAAGTCCCCTGGTTTCGAAAACTAATTTTCTTATTTCCTATAATGTAATCCTGGGATAATAGAAGGGGTGACCTGATCAGGATGAACCATCATTCAGCAAGATAGAGAAGAGTGTCTTTTTTTTGGAGGACCCATCACATCTGTGCAATCTATGGACATCTTATTCATTCCAGCGGATTGGGTGTAATACTATGCGTCTCCTGTGGTGGTGCTGTAGGAAACTATAATGCTCCTTACTGAGTTCTCCTGCAGATTACAATTGTTTACAGACAGATCTTTATAGTACATTGTGACCATTCAAACAAAAATTAGTAGACAATCCGTATTTTGGTACTACGATGGTGTTTGTCATCAACCAAATTCTACAATCTTTATCCATTTAGCCTTCCTCACCCACACATTTATATCACCAGTGATGTCCCATCCTAAGACTATCTAGGATGAGGGGCATAAGCCTTTGGTGCCAGTCTTGCCAATGCCTAAGGGGTGGATTGACTTAACCTCTAGTGTTGAGCGGAGTTGCCAAACGGTTCATGTCTGGTAACGCTCTTCGAACCTGAACGTTGCACATTTGACTCATGGCAGGAGTCAAATTTCCCCTAGGAGTCAAATGCCCACAAGGCTGCATCCAACTTCTTCAGACGCTAGGAGTCAAATGCCCAATGTTCAGGTTGGAGAACGTTGACAAACCCGAACAGTTCGGCAACTCCACTCAACACTACATACTTCCCATTCCTTCCATTGCTATTATGGCCGGTTGTTTATATATGTAGAAGAACACGAGATGTCCTCCGTTCATAACATCATTTTATCGTCTTGGAGACCACAAATTTTAGGTGTCACTTCCTACACAGTCAGAGACATTCGCACGAGCTGCCAGACGCGGAGTTAATAATTAAGGTTGACAATGCCAAAAAGGGCGAGCAGCCAACTCCGGGGATTATTACGGCAAGGAAAAGAAAGGACATATTACCAATTTATGGGTCGACACATACATTTTCCCACTGATCTAATATTGCATGGCATTAAAAAATACAGGTTGCCGTGCCAACCGATTATTACCAATAAATATTGTGTATTTGATTTCACAGGCAGGGCTATTTTACAATACGGACTCTATAGTGCCTGGTCTATGTGCGTCCTGCCTACTTGCCGTTTCACAGTCTGCTGTTCATTGCAGAAACAGCTGCTTCAATCCCCGGGGTGGAAACCTAAAGCCAAGCAGATGTTCATTCATTTTGTCCCTTTTTTTGTGGTTGTTTTTGTAGTGCTTTCTAGTTTTGCTCGTTTTTGCATTGCGAGTAAGGAAGAGGTTAACTCAGGGAAAGCCGGGGTATGGGGGGGGGGGTTATTGGTGGAGGGGGCTTTGTAAAACATACATTAGATTGACCTTTAAATGAGGTCGGTGAACTCATTTAAAATCCGTTTTCAGGTAGTTGTATTACACAGACATTAAAAAAAGTCATTAAAAAAAAAATCTAAGTTGCAGTAAGGAACATAAGAAAATCTGTTATTAAAAGTTATTATGTTAAGTAGAATGGAGCCCTACTTGCCCCTAAAGTATGGATTGTGTAGAATATTCCTCTATTGACTTTGGCCGAAGCCTGTCCGAACCATGGCCACTAGGCAGTACTGTCATAAGCCACTTTGGAGTAAGCATAGGAAATAGTAAAACTACCAGCTTGTAGGGGTCACCACCAAAACTTCCTCTTAAAACTCTTGGGAGGCTTAAAATAGCTACAAGGGTCACCAAGCTACCGAGGTCAGCACAGGCTTCAGCTAAGGACGAGTCGAGGACAACATGAAGTCTCCGGAACAGCATTACCTAGTGATGCTTTGGGAGCAAGCTTCCATATTCATACTACAACCAAGAACAGATTCCATTCAAAATCTTCTATGAATTTTTTTTATTTTCTAATGTATTTTGTAAACTCCTGAAGCCCACCTCCTTCAAAGGAATTCCCCCTCCCCCAACACCCCTCCACCCGCCCAATAAAGAGTTTTTTTGGTTTATAAATTCATTATACCCTATGAACACTACGGCCTGACACATTTAGATCAATACAGCCACTTACTGTAAGAAAGGAAGAAGTTTAAGTTGGGGACATCCTAATCTGTGGGTGCAGCTAATGCATCATGTATGTGAACAGAGCCCAATCCATGCATATGCTGCAGAACAGCCTGCAACTACTTGTTCAAGGGAACTGTCAACAGGTTTGGCGACTCTAACCTGCTGGTAGCTCCCTAGTGGGCGTGGGGCACTGAGGATGAAGGTGTGTCTCTTACCTTCATCCTCAGCGCCATTTCTGTGCGGTTCGTTGTGTCCGGTAACTCATTACGAGCACTGGTGGTGGTGGTGGGGGGGGGGCTTCTGCCCCTCAGAGCACCGATCCGACCCTTCCCCGGCCGGCCCCTTCCATTGAAAATCATTAGAGGGGGCGGGTTATAATAAATGGAGGGGGCCAGCCCGAGGGTGGGCCGGATTGGTGCTCAGAGGGGCAGTAGCCACCACCACCCCCCAGTGCTCATAACAATTTACAGGGTTCAACTAACGATATGGGAATAGCCCTGAAGATAAAGGTAACAGGCATAACTTCATCATCCTCAGCACCTCAGGCTTACGAAGGTGCTATCATTGGTTAGATTTGTCTAACCTGCTAATAGTTCCCCTTTAAAGAGTGGAAAAAAATTCTATACCTGTCCTGCTATCCTGCACCGGCTAAGCCAATGCTCCTTGTCCTACACTGGTCACCTGTGGTGTCCAGGGCAGGACAATACCTCCCAAATGTAGGGGAAAATACA
The DNA here is from genome assembly GCF_027789765.1 of Dendropsophus ebraccatus. Taxonomy (NCBI): domain Eukaryota; kingdom Metazoa; phylum Chordata; class Amphibia; order Anura; family Hylidae; genus Dendropsophus; species Dendropsophus ebraccatus. Next base: position 21,184,969 of record NC_091455.1, on the reverse strand, counting down.
GGGCCACTCCTTTCCAAGGAGTTTCAATGGCTGCTCTGTAAAAATGTCCATACACTGTGGGCTAAAGATGGCAGAACCCGCCACCACTGTACAGTATAGATATAGATATATAGATATAGATATCAACTCTCCACAGACAGATGATGTTGGTGTAGAATTTGCCCATGCTGATCATTCCTGTGAATGGGTAGAGATAACCGTCATCTGAACGAACAGATATTAAAAATGTTGGCCACCTTAAGATCCTGACATCTAACTATCAGTCCATATCTTGTTAGTGCTCTCTGCTGCCACTTCTGTCCATGTCAGGAACTGTCCTGAGTAGGAAAAGTCTTATGGGGATAAGCTATTGCTCTGGACAGTTCCTACATAACTTCAAAGGAAGTCTACCAGGCTTTGACCAAACATGTCAAGTGAAGAATATTCTCACGTTGACTTTGACATCTGTTGACTTATTCCTTCCCATTGTTGACCTTGTAAACAAGTTTTAATACCTACAATTACCAAGCTGGAACCACCGGCCAAGATCTTCTACCTTCCTCCCAGTACTTGCTGTTGACCTTGAAATGCATCATCTGTAGTCGAATAATGGTGAAGTCTATATCTATGATGTCTATATCTATCATGTCTATGTCTATGATGTCTATGTCTATGATGTCTATGATGTCTATATCTATGATGTCTATGTGTATGATGTCTATGTCTATGATGTCTATGTCTATGATGTCTATGTGTATGAAGTCTATGAAGTCTATATCTATGATGTCTATATCTATGATGTCTATGTTTATGATGTCTATGTGTATGATGTCTATGTCTATGATGTCTATGTCTATGATGTCTATGTCTATGAAGTCTATGATGTCTATATCTATGATAACTATATCTATGATGTCTATGTCTATGATGTCTATATCTATGAAGTCTATGATGTCTATATCTATGATTTTTATATCTACGATGTCTACATCTATGATTTCTACGTCTATGATGTCCCATTATAGTGATATCTCTTCATAAGGATTCTACATACTGTTTATCCAGCTGTGAGTAGTTTGGGTGTAATGAGTGGTCTCCTCTACTCTAAGAGACAATGACAACACAGCATCATGAGATAAGTAGACAGCTGCTAATGTTATGGAAAGCCTCCGCCGTGTCTCATGCAGTGTCTAAGCTTCTCTCAGTTTTTATTCACCTCCGGGCTTCTCAGGGTTTTTGGCAGCTCCGAAGGTTTTGGCGGAGTTGTGAATAGATCTCACTGTGAGCTTGAGGACACGTCTTGCTTAAGCGTGTCTCATTAAGATACTTTGATATCCTATTCACCTGTGAGGCATGAACAACGTGCGGAGGATGCTACTGTATTGTGTACGGGGAAGGAACCAATTTATTCTACTGATAGAACTGGATACAGGGAAAAATGTCATTAGTAAGGTAGTGTCATCTCATCTAATCCAATGGCATCTCGGGAGGTGAAATCTCTTCTTACATCATCTATTTATACCTAGACTCCCGCCTACCATGTGCATTTTTTTATAATATGAATGGCATTATAGGTGGAAAAGGAGTAATTGGCCCCTTAGGCAGAAGAAGACTATAACCTGTGGACCTCCCATAGTTACTCACCAGACCATGTGTCTCCTTCTTCTAAAGAATTAGGTCATCACCAATGGCACAGCTATAGGGGCTGAATCCAGGCCTATAAATAAGGGGGCTTGAGACACCACCACTACCTCTTTAGGGTTGATTGCCTAGGTCTGACCTGCTAAAATTCAGCTCCAATGCTCAGTAGTATATGGAAGTTTGTGCAGCAGCACTGACAGGAGCAGAGGTGTTTTAGAGGTTAAGGTCCGAGATTATAAAGTCATAAAACAAGAGGCTATGCCCATTAGCTGGCTACTTCTTAAAGCAGGGATGGGAAAACTTTGGCCCTCTAGCTGTTGCAAAACTACAATTCCTATCATGCCTGGGCAGCCGAAGCTAAAGCTTCGGCTGCCCAGGCATGATAGTGATTGTAGTTTTGCAACAGCTAGAGGGCTGAAGGTTCCTCATAACTGTCCTAGAGGTATCCATACAGAAGTGATATCTCTCTATAAGAAGTTATCTCTCCGTTGACTATCCATGATTGACTGGAAAGTGAATGTATGAGCGACGATGCATATAGTATGTATCATGGCTCAGGTATTGTACATTGGTATCTGCATACACTCAGGAGCCAATGGGTCATCTATTCTGCTGAAATGAAGTAGCTTTGCACAAGTTAGACAGTTACGATACCGAGCTCAACTTCTTGGATAAGGGTGGAGCTGTTTAGGTGGAAAAACAACCTTAGTAGTAAGTTTGGGGTGTGAACACTCAGGCCGAGACCAATCAAAAGTTTTTTAATATGGTTCATATGAATTTTTTTTTTTGAGTGCACTTTAAGCTTCTAACCATCTCCACAAGCTGTACGGCTTATGATGCCTAATGATAAATACTCACATAGGCAATTGGATGGTATTTTTCAGATCACATTATATTTCTGCATTTCGTCCATACCAGCTATGGTGAATCCAATAAACATCACATTAGAGAAGCTATAATTTCCAGAATTAAGGAGTCATTACAGCTAACACAGGAGAACGACATGACTTCACATGTGATGCGTCTTGTGTATAGTGGCCTCATCTCAGAAGAATCTGTAATGTAATTCATGGACTCTGGAAGGTTGGACAGAGCGGCAGATGCTGGGTGGGATCAGGATACATTACATTTATGGATCACTTACAGGTAATCTAGGAAGGATGGGGCCAGTAGTCATCACCCCATTGATATTCAGCTTTAAAGTGGATAAGTAGGAAAGATTTTATATGGCTCACATGCCAGAAAGTGGGTGGTCTCAGTCTATCTCTGCAAGTGAAGCTTTAGACTGCCACCTTATTCAGCTTTATGCTTGCTCCCACTGACCACACCCACCACAATCCTAAGAACTTGACCACACACACTACAAACTCAAGAGCCTGACCACTCCCACCACAAATTCAAGAGCCTGACTACACCCAACACAAACTCAAGAACCTGGCTACACCCACCACAAGCTCAAGAATCTGACCACACCCACTAGAAGCTCAGGAGCTTGATTAAACCCAAAACAAACTCAAGACCCTGACCACACCCACCGCAATATTAATAGCTTGACTATACCCATTAGAGTCTCAAGAGCCTGACCGCAACCACCACAAGCCTAAGAGCTTCACCACACCCACCACAAACTCAATATCCTGACCACACCAACTACAAACTCACAAGCCTGACTACAATTACTACAAACTGAAGAACCTGACCCCACCCACCACAATCTCAAGAGCCTGACCACACCCACTAGAAACTCAAGAGCCTGACCACACCCACCACAATTTTTAAGAGCCTGACCACACCCACTAGAAACTCAAGAGCCTGAACACAACCAGCACAAATTAAAGAGCCTGACCACACCCACCATAAACGTAGGAGCCTGACCGCACCTACCACAAACTCAAGATCCTGACCATACCCACTAAACTTAAGAGCCTTAGAACAATAGAAACATAGATGATTGTCAGCAGAAAAAGACCACTTGTTCAATCTAGTCTGCACTTTAAATAATTACTTTCTTTTTATTAGAGGATAGATATATGTATATAGCAGGCAGGTTTACCTTCTGTTATTGTATATTTAGCTTAGTTATAGTATAGCCTTATCACACCCACCACAAACTCAAGAGCCTGACCACTGCAAACTCAACAGTCTAAAATGGTTGTAACCACTAATAATTACAGACACCCATACATATTTAAATAAAGTCATCTGATCCCATCATTTCCCGTAGGGCAAGCATGGGGGCCTGTTAGATTTCAAGTGCTAGATCCAGGGGTGCAGTGTATTCTTTCCAGTCTGACACAGTGCTCTCTGCTGCCACCTCTGTCCATGTCAGGAACTGTCCAGAGCAGTAGAAAATCCTCATAGAAAACATGACCTGCTTTCTAGACTGGAAAGAATACACCACTTCCTGCAGGAGATACAGCAATTGGTAAGTACTGGAAGACTTGAGATTTTTTAAAAGTAAAGAAGTAAAGTCTCTGGCATTTCCTGGCACCAGTTGATTTGAAAGATAAAAAAATGTTTTGGTGAACTATACCATTAAATAAAATAAAACAAAATATATATATATATATGTTACTATCAAGGAAGACAGACATGTACATGTGCACTGTTTTGTAAGAAGGGGTTAAACCTGTAGACTTGATATATGACAGCCTAATCAGAATGGATGGCTACTCTATGTTACCTCACCCATAAGCCCCCATAAGCCGAATAGGTTTCCTCTCTTTAAGAATGTGCTATTTTCTCCATTTCAATGAACATTCCCTGTCCAAAAGCCATGAAATGAATGATGAATCCTGTTGTAGTCAATGGAGGGGATTAGTCCATTGATGCTATGTGCTCCGTAATTAGATTAAGGCAAAGGATGATCAAAGAACGTCAATACCATGAAGAAGAGATGTCCGTGGCGTTAGCTGACCTCATAGGAAGCGATCACTAGGAAAGGATTATCCTCACGCTATCAGGAGACTGGAAATGGCTTGTATGCTATGTTAGAGGTGTATGAGGGTCTATAGGGTTAGACAGGCCCACCAGAAAATCAGCTGTGTCTCACGATTGACCATCTCCATTGCATCATTCGTAGTATGGTCTTTGATCATAGGGCACTTGGGCCTCATCATACTGGGTATGAGTTCACCCCCTATAGTTACACCACTGTCTGGAGGATCCTACCATGCTGGGTACAAGGTTGACCCATGGACATCCTCCTGCTAAAGCTAGAAGAACAAGTCTCTTCTCTTTAAAGTTTATCGGTGGCCAGTGGACCGGCCTTGTTACCCTTCAATGATAGAATCCAGGGTTGGAATCTGAACAAGGACAAGATCGGCATAATATCCCGATACTTTTGTAGGTTCCTCCTGGGAACCAATCACTAAGAAATTGCCCCCATATTGTCTATACATTTATATGGCCTCTAGTACACCTTCCAGCTATATAAGTAATAGCAATGAGCGTTAATTGTATGGCCCGAAAACGTACTTTGTAATGGTGCGTTTACACCCAATCGAACGATTAACGTTTTCAAAGTAACAATGTGTTTTTTATAACGATCAGCGTTTAGATGGAACGAAATATCGTTTGGAAAAATCGTTATTGCGATTATTTTAAGATCGCTTAAGCCTATCTTACACATAGGGTGAATCGGTGAAAGACTGTTTACACGGAACGATCTGCTAATTTTTAGCGAACGACCAACAACAATTTGAGAACATGTTGAAAGATCAAAATGAACGATTTCTCACTCGTCGCTTGATCGTTCGCTGTGTTTACACGAGCAGATTATCGCTCCAATGCAGTTGTTATTGTGAAAATTCGAACGATAATCGTTCCGTGTAAACGCAGCATAAGTCTTACCCATCTAGGTCTTCCTCATCATCATCAACAGGTGCCAGAAAGTGCCAGAGATTTGTAATTTACTTCAATTAAAAAATTTCTTCCAGTCTTCCAGTACTTATCAGTTGCTTTATGCCCTGCAGGAAGGGGCATTCTTTCCAGTCTGGAGAGCAGGAGTATTTTTCCATGGGGATTTGCTACTGCTCTGGACAGTTCCTGACATGGACATAGGTGGCAGCAGAGAGCACTGTGTCAGACTGGAAAGAATACACTACTTCCTGCAGGACATACAACAGCCAGTGGCGTAGCGACCGCGGTCGCAGGGGTCGCCGCCGCGACCGGGCCGCTACCAAGGGGGGGCCCGCGAGGCCCCCCTCTTACCACTGCACTGCCCGCCTCCCACTCCCTCTTGTGACCGCAGGTCCCGCGAAGCTCCGCCCCCTCCGCGCTAAGCCCCGCCTCCCGCCGGGAGAAGCCCGCCAGCGCGTGTGACCTGGGGGCTACAGAAATCATGCAGGTGAGTATAGATTTTTTTGTTTTTAAGGGGATGATGGGGGTGTAGTGGTATGATGATGATGGAACAAGAGAATGATGAGGGGTGTAGTGGTATGATGAAGGAACAAGAGGATGATGAGGATGTAGTGGTATGATGATGGAACAAGAGGATGATGAGGGGTGTAGTGTTATGATGATGAAGGAACAAGAGGATGATGAGGGGTGTAGTGGTATGATGATGGAACAAGAGGATGATGAGGGGTGTAGTGTTATGATGATGAAGGAACAAGAGGATGATGGGGGTGTAGTGGTATGATGAAGGAACAAGAGGATGATGAGGATGTAGTGGTATGATGATGATGGAACAAGAGGATGATGGGGGGTGTAGTGGTATGATGATGAAGGAACAAGAGGATGATGAGGGGTGTAGTGGTATGATGAAGGAACAAGAGGATGATGAGGATGTAGTGGTATGATGATGAAGGAACAAGAGGATGATGGGGGGTGTAGTGGTATGATGATGATGGAACAAGAGGATGATGGGGGGTGTAGTGGTATGATGATGAAGGAACAAGAGGATGATGGGGGGTGTAGTGGTATGATGATGAAGGAACAAGAGGATTATGAAGGAACAAGAGGATGATGAGGGGTGTAGTGGTATGATGATGATGATGATGATGGAACAAGAGGATGATGGGGGGTGTAGTGGTATGATGATGAAACAAGAGGATGATGAGGGGTGTAGTGGTATTATGATGAAGGAACAAGAGGATGATGAGGATGTAGTGGTATGATGATGATGGAACAAGAGGATGATGAGGATGTAGTGGTATGATGATGATGGAACAAGAGGATGATGAGGATGTAGTGGTATGATGATGATGGAACAAGAGGATGATGAGGGGTGAAGTGGTATGATGATGAAAGGGCAGGAGGATGAAAGGGGTAGTAGTATGATGATGGAGGGGCAGGAGGAGGGGACAACATGGGGGGCATCTGTAAGGGGGATAAAATGGGGGGCATCTATATGGTTGATAACATGGGGGCAATCTATATGGGGGATAACATGGGGGGCATCTATAATAGGGACAACACAGGGGGCCATCTATAAGGGGGAAACATTGGGGGGCCATCTTTAAGGTGGACTACACAGGGGGTGTATACAATAGGGGGATATGTACTATAAGGGAGTCACATAGAGTCAGGCTACCCACTAAATGAGGGTGTAAAGGGGCCAATACAGATGTGCAGTTTGTAGAGAGATGAGGATGGTGTCAGTGTGAGGAGCCTAATATGTTTGTCTGGCAGATTCTGTGGATTCGTGGCTCCAAAAAGTTCTCATAATGGCCCTGGGCAGATGGAGAAGATGAAAAGGAAAGAACTCCGATCAGAGAAGACGTCCCCTGTGAGTCACCTGATATATTTGCACTGTAATGTATATGGTGTATAGAGCCTGTGTAGAGCTGGGGCCACCTCTATATGACTGGATGAGGTGATATTGGTCTATGTACAGAGGATTTTATTCAGTAGCAGTGGTGGTGTTAGTCAGTATGTGGTAAGGGGGGGGGGCCCAAGTTGACCTCTTGCACCAGGGCCCAAGAGACATTAGCTACGCCCCTGACAACAGCTGATAAGTAATGGAAGACATGAAAGTTTTTTTTAATAGAAGTAAATTACAAATCTCTGGCATTTCTTGACACCAGTTTATCTGAACACGTTTTTTGAGGGGGGGTGAACAACCCCTTTAAAGTGACTGTACCATCAGGCCCAGGCTCAAGCACTGGAGACGGGCCGACACACCCCCAGTGGGAGGAAACCCTCGCCCCTCTTTCATTCGTCTCCATTGATTCTAATGGAGTAGTATCATAGAGGGGTGGGGGTTTCCTCCCACTGGGGGTGGGTCGGCCCGCCTCCAGTGCTTGAGCCTGGAGTCACTTTCTTTCACAAGATCAACACACTGTCCCATCGTTCCCATTATTTCATCAACTACATTGTATTTTAGCCAATCACACATGATGATGCTTCTCTATCCCAGAAACCCTAATACAAATTATATAGAAAAGTCATTGGGGGACATGTATCAAGCAGTTTTTTGGCATATGTGTGATGTGCACAGACCTTCGTCAGATTTACTAAACAGTGTAGCTTGGTGTATGTGTGAATATGACAGCTTACTCCAGTTTTTTGCCTTCTTGACATTTGTGAGCGTTGTTATCCGTAAGAATATTCTAAGCCGGGATTCTTTACCATGAGAACTGTGAATCTGTGGAACAGTCTACCCCAGGATCTGGTCACAACAGTAGAGGGCTTCAAAACAGGCAGAGACAAGTTCTTAGACCAAAATAAATTAAAGGGGAACTCCGGGTAAAGGAAAAAAACTAAACAAAATGAAAATTCTGCAGAAGCATATAACAATACTTACCTATCTATCCCAGTTTTGAAACTACCAAAAATCCATTTGTTTTGGGGGGTTTTGTTCTGTTTTGTGTTTCTGTATTTCCTGGTTAAGCAGATGTGCAGTGTCCCAGAACAGACCCTCTTATGCTCGCACTTTTATTATGACCAGTTCTGTTCTGGAAAGCTATGGTCCACTGCAAACTGCGTGGGTTGTGTCACCCTTCTCAGTATTCAGATCTGCTATTCAGGTCATTTTCTTGTATGTATATTCAGGTATTAGTGCCTAAAGGTATTATGTCGCCTCCCAGTGTTCAAGTATGGTACTTCTCATGTATATTTCTCTGTTTATGCCTAATGGTGTGATGATGCAATGGCTGGATGTCACGTGACGGTGCCCTGTTGCCATGGTACCCCCAATGGTCATCGAGCTTTGGCTGGGGTTACCATGTGACTTCCTGTTCTACCTCAGTCTTGTTCTCCACCTTCAGGGGACAAGTTCTGTGTCTGTTCTCTCTCCCTGCTAAGAGAGAGGCCTGCTGCTCCAGTCCACTGGCTGTGTTCCTGTCTCAAGTCTCAAGATTCTCATCTGGGTGTCGATTCTTCAGTCATTCCTCTCATCATCTTCTCTAATCATCAACAGCAAGTATTTCATTCAAGTCTCATTCCACCCAGCATCTCAACCTCAGTTTCACTACTACTCCCATCATTCAGCACGCTACTCTCACAGCCTATTGCAGCATCCCCCATTACTCTGCTTTATTCAAGGTTGCCTTACACCCGGTTGCATCCGGAGAGACTGTTGCTACTAGTTACCACCGTTACAATAAATATACAACTACCGTTGTTTCTGAACCTTGGCATTGGTGTGATAATTGGTGCCCTGACTAAGGACAACGAGGAATCGCATGCCCAGTATTCCCGCATGGTCAGGAGCCCGGTTTCCAGCTGTATCACCCTCGTGCCTACACCGTGACAACCCTATACCCTACAGCTGCCCCGGTTCCTGCCTGTTAGCACTATCCACACTGCGGAGTGGCCCTTAGGGGCCACGGGCATCGCAGATGTACTCAGTACTACAGGTTCCAGAATGCAATGCTTTCCCTCAGCTGTTCCATCACAGCCCCCCACCCTGCCTATTACCCCCCCCCCCCCCCCCAAAGCTGTTGCAGAACATCTAGGCTATGTTCACACATTGCAGTTTCATTGTGTTACTGAATTATTTGCAGTACTTTATCATTTCATTGTGGTCCCACCCGCACAGCACGCTGTATTCTCTACCTGTAATGCTGGTATTGGAATAAAGCAAAGAACTTTTTAAATTAATTTCTTCTCTTTTTTTTTTTCTTTTAATCTCCACGCACATATGATCGAGCATCTTTTATCTTTGAAGTTGATTCCCACAAAAAGGAGTTTATCCGGCATTATATTACATGGGATATACTGTTTATGCCTTGTTTTTTGTGCAGGTGGGATTGGCAGTGCCAGCTCTTATCCTCTCTGCTGTTTAGCTTTATCTCATTGTGTTACTGCATCATTTTTGTGCAGATGCTGCAGTACTGCAATGACGCTCCAACATGTGTGAACACAGCCCTAATTTAGCTGTAAACTTTTGCACAATCAGCGAAGCTGATACACCTGCTTCTGGCCGGTCAGAGATGGTGAATCACGCCCTGCCCCCTGTCTGCATCATCAGCCTGATCTCAGCGAACACACACAATGTGAGAAAGAGGCCTGGAACATCTGTCTCCTAAGGTAGGATAGCAGCAGGAGCAGGAGACAATGTGGATTGGCACAGAGGCCATTTTTTTTCACTTCCTGGATGTCTATCAGCTACCAGTGTGGCAGAACCGTACAGATACGGTAATACATTATATAGACACATCTATATAACTTTTAATGTACTTTTAATAGAAAACAAGTTTTTCTTATCCAGAGTTCCCATTCAAATGTATATGTATAGAACCTATCATCCCTCCCCCTTCCCTGTATCCATCCCCTCCTTGGTTAAATTTGATGGACATGTGTCTATTTTCAACCGTATTAACTATGTAACTATGATTTATCATGTGAGAATTTTGAAATTTTCACATTTTCGTTCGCATCTGTCCCAGGGTAGCGGAACTTTTCTAACCAAGGTCAATTCATGAACACCTGCAGTAAAATGCACAACGCCAGGGAAGCTATAGCAGGTGATTTATGAACCAACATATGAGCAGAGGCGTATCTCATGCCATGGAGAGGCCATAGTACAGTGTAGGACTGTCCCGAGCATGAGGCCACCGTAACGTGGTGGGGTAGTTTGCACCATTTTCAAATGGTAACCAAGAGCCTCATTATTTTTATGGAAGTTTTTTTTGGCAGTTGGGGGGGCTGCTTTTAACTATTTTCATGTCTGTAGTGGGTCTGTATCTTGCCATTGCGGTGAGCCATTGCATTTTTTTTGTGTTTTTGTGTGTTTGCAACATTTGAATGTTCATAAATACTTTACTAGGCTGCAAACATATAAGCCAGTGCACACTGATAAAAATATTCGCAAAAAAAGGTGCAAATTATAAATGTCCCCCATTGTCTCTCTTAAGTTTAACATACTCCTCTCCTGCTGCTATATACTCCCTCAGTCTGGTTAGTTTGTCCTGTCTGGGCCTGACTATGTCCCTGCCCCTGTCTGATGTTTTCCTATGTCTTTGCTCACCTGTAGCCAGGTATATGGTCAGGTCACTGCTTCCGCCCAGGATCAGCACACTCTTCTTCTTCTGCTGCTGCGAGGAAAAAGATGTCTACAACAAAGTGCAAAGTGCCCAGCTTCTCCTCTAATACCTATGGGAAGTGTCTGCATCCATTAGATGTCATTACAAGTCCTCTAATAAGCGACGGTTACACCTGGATCTTCTAAGGGGATAACAACCCTCTTTATGTTGATGGAAGCCGAATGCTGTGTGAGTTACCTGTATGGACACTGTGTCAGCCCCTCCGCTCTATATACAATGGACTGATTGCTATGAACTTCCTGTAACTTCATGCAAATAGCAGTGAACCAGGTGTGCAGGGTGCGCTGTCTGCACTATGAAGGTATGGGAACAGATGTATCCAGACAAGTGAGAGACGAAGAGGTGAGCCAGGTGGTGCAGAGCTCATGTGCTGCTATAATGTCAGCTACAATGGTGTATACACTATATAAAGAGGGGATATAGCTGGGATAATACCCCCTCCCCCACCGCACATTACTATGCAGCATATACACAGTCATACAGGTCCTGAAACTGTAAGTGGCTAATAATAGAATGGACATCATACACAGTGGAGGTCTGAATTATGATGTTCTGCAGCAGCTGAGGTGTATTATGAGGTTCTGAAGCAGCTGAGGTGTATTATGATGTTCTGCAGCAGCTGAGGTATATTATGAGGTTCTGAAGCAGCTGAGGTGTATTATGAGGTTCTGTAGCAGCTGAGGTGTATTATGAGGTTCTGAAGCAGCTGAGGTGTATTATGAGGTTCTGTAGCAGCTGAGGTGTATTATGAGGTTCTGAAGCAGCTGAGGTGTATTATGATGTTCTGCAGCAGCTGAGGTGTATTACAAGGTTCTGAAGCAGCTGAGGTGTATTACAAGGTTCTGAAGCAGCTGAGGTGTATTATGAGGTTCTGCAACAGCTTAGATGTATTATGAGGTTCTGAAGCAGCTGAGGTGTATTATGAGGTTCTGCAACAGCTTAGATGTATTATGAGGTTCTGAAGCAGCTGAGGTGTATTATGAGGTTCTGCAACAGCTTAGATGTATTATGAGGTTCTGAAGCAGCTGAGGTGTATTACGAGGTTCTTCAGCAGCTGAGGTGGATAATGAAGTTCTGCAGCAGCTGAGGTGTATAATGAGGTTCTGCAGCAGCTGAGGTGTATAGTGAGGTTCTGCAGCAGCTGGGGGGTATTATGAGGTTCTGCAGCAGGTGAGGTCCATTATGATGTTCTGCAGCAGCTAAGGTCTATTATGTTCTGCAGCAGCTGAGGTGTATTATGAGGTTCTGCAGCATCTGAAGTGTAGGATGAGGTTCTGCAGCAGCTGGGGTGTATTATGATGTTCTGCAGCAGCTGAGGTGTATTATGATGTTCTGCAGCAGCTAAGGTCTATTATGATGTTCCGCAGCAACTGGGGTGTATGATGAGGTTCTGTAGCAGCTGAGGTGTATTATGATGTTCTGCAGCAGCTAAGGTCTATTATGATGTTCCGCAGCAACTGGGGTGTATGATGAGGTTCTGCAGCAGCTCAGGTGTGTATTAGGAGGTTCTGCAGCAGCTGACTGTGGTTCTACATGTACTGGGATATAAAACTGTATACTAGACACTGCGCAGTTTCTTCTACAGGTATACATATAGTATACATATAGCTCTTCATCTTTGTTTCACCAAATCCTAATATCAGGATATTTACAGAGAGTGGAGAATTATGATAATAATATAACCCGATACTGCTGATGTGTGAGCGCTGATCAGCCTAGGGGGAGTATACAGAGGGTATATAGCAGAGATCTAGGGATATAAGATGTATCACAATGTAATAGGAAAGCATAGTCACCTGCCCCGATCTCTGCAGGTCCTTCCCGATCGCTCTCAGTCCTCGCTGTTTTCCGGTTCTTCGTGTCTCCTCTGACGTGTGGTCCCTGCAGGAAAGAACTCATAGCGTATTGTGATATTGTGTAGAATTGGTTTCATGAGAAATTGCAATCCTTAAAGGGATTCTCCGGAGACTCTAACTTCTCAAAAGAACAAGACTAAAATGCAAAAATAGAGTGGGAAAATTCAGAATACTGATGCTGTTTCCATAGGAATTAAGAGGGTGAGTAGTAGCCTGGTGTTACTCACATGTCCTTTCTTGTTAATCAGATCTTTGTATTGACCTTTTATACCGTATATTTTACATAGCTGTCAGGTCACTTCTAATCCTTCTTTAATAACCGCAAAATTTATATCCTGGATTTTGATAATCTTTTTTTGTGTATGCCTTTCCTTTATTACTTCGGTTTTGGCTACTGAATTGGCTCCAGTTCCGGCCATGTCCTAGTTATACACTGCTGCCTCACAATACACACAATACTCCATGTCCGGTCAAGGCAGGGAATGAGATAAAACAAATGTAAAACTCTAGGTTCATCTTTATGTATCTCATTTATTATTTGCCCTGGAAGAAGCTGCCTGACACTGCCACACTTTTGATAACTATCATTGCTATCTCCAAGTATTATTACTTACATTTTACCCAGTGCTTCCCCATTAATTGTGTAAACGTGTTGGCTATTTCAACTCTGAGGTGTAAAGCCTTAAAGGGGTATTCTGGATGTTTTTTTCCCCCTTTTTTAAAAGGATTTCCGTATCAACTGCCAGAAAGTTATACAGTAAGATTTCTAAATTATTTCTAGACTGAAACGAATACATCACTTCCTGCAGGACATACAGCAGCTGAGAAGTACTGGAAGACTAAGGATAGATAGATAGATAGATAGATAGATAGATAGATAGATAGCAATGTTTGAAATTGTTGGCCTGTATACACCTTAGAAAAAAAGTTGGCCAAGTTGGCTAGTGGTCTAATGTGTTTGGGGACCTCCTGACTGTTCACGACGGATGAAGTCAGAGTAGAGAGGGTTTGGGCATGTCATGTTGTATTTCAATAGCCCGACTGTTTTGTTCTTGAAGAGATAAGCCACTGCTACAGCAGTCTGACAGCAGCTTACCACTCCTCTCTCCATTCCATACACATGTGAGCATGTGTGTGGAAGTATTGGCAGATATGTTGTGTAGGCAAATGAGAAAATGTTTATTTGACACCATTACATGTACATGAGTAACTTAAAGGGGTTATCCAGCGCTACAAAAACATGGACACTTTCTTCCAAAAACAGCCTCGCTCTTGTCTGTTTTTCTGCTTAGTTCCATTGAAGTGAATGGATCTTAATTGCCAACCACACCTGACCTGGAGACAAGAGTCGTGTTGTTTCTGGACGAAAGTGGCCGTCTTTTTGTAGCACTGGATAACCCCTTTAACGCTCACTAGTTCCATTAGCAGTATTCCCAGCTGAGAAAGTTATTCCCTATCCCGTGGATAACTAGAAGATCTCAGAAGTCTGACACACTGGGATGCCTGTGATTTCAAGAACGGGAACCCTAGCCCCCCATTAGAATGGAGCAGTGGGTCACGCATGACCACCTCCTCTTTATTCATTGTCTATGGGGGTCACAGAGTACAATGTTTGGCTGTTATCACCAGCTCCTATAAAGAATGGATACGGAGGGGTCCTGTTCTAATAGGAGACTGGAGTTCCAAATGTCAAGATCATGCAAGGTCCCAGTAGTCGAAATCCCACCCCCTACGATTAGCCAGTTCTCCATTTTCCTGTAGATAAAACAGATGGGAATACCCCTACAAAGAATCTTTCGTCAAGTGGAAGGAAGGAAACAAGGAATAGATGCAAAATCATGAACCTCAATGGATTATATGAAAAACTCCGACTTCCGACGAGGTTGAAAGCTACAAGTCAACACGGGAGCAAGTGAGACCACACATGGAGGGAAGGTCATGTGCAAGTCCTACACAAAAGTCTACATTACACGGACCAAAGATCATGGGATCGAAACATGAACTGCTTAACGTGCCGGCTCCCATCGTCATATGTTACAGATCGTGTAATGCCTAAAATAAAATAAAATCATTTAAAAATTTTTTTTTTAAAGACCATTGGATGGAGCTGAACTGTAGTTTCCCTTGGTTTCAATGGCCAGGGGGGCTGCTGGACTGGTTAAGGGGCTGCACCTCCTTCATTATTGGGAGAGATGGGTCCTAAGTGGTCATAAAGTAAAGTCATGTTCTATTGATATAATATGAGGTGGGATTTTAAGGTTAGGCTGGGTTCACACTATGGCTTTGTAATCCATTTTTTTCATCCGTTTTTGCAAAAGATGGATGGAAAATGGATGCATATATATATATATATATATATATATATATATATATATATATATATATATATATATAAAACGGATCAAAATGCACCCTTTTTAACATACACAAAAAATATGGCCGACCAAATTTTTCATGTACTGTACGTTAAAAAACTGATGCGTTTTGATCCGTTGTTTTTTTTTTATTTTATTCTTTATAATGGAAGTCAAAGGAATAATGGATCAAAACTGATGCACACAAATGTTTTTTCATCCCTTTTTTTTTTTTTTTTTTTTTTTTTTTAAACTGATGAAAATATAAAAGGATTGCAAAAACCTAGTGTGAACCCAGCCTTGTCCTTGATTTCCTACAAAAATTGTGACCCTCTGGACTCTTCAGACTATTGGATGGTGAATGCTCCTCTATAAAGTTTGGATGATTTATAACAGAGTTCATATGAAACTTTTTCTATAGGTGAGT
Source organism: Dendropsophus ebraccatus (assembly GCF_027789765.1). Classification (NCBI taxonomy): domain Eukaryota; kingdom Metazoa; phylum Chordata; class Amphibia; order Anura; family Hylidae; genus Dendropsophus; species Dendropsophus ebraccatus. The sequence goes on along the minus strand of NC_091455.1, from coordinate 21,169,221 downwards.
CCATGACTAATGCTCAATAAGAAGGAGACCTTAGAAGCTTTGAACTCCGCAAGAAATATCCATCCTATAATTGATTTCATACAGGTGTATATATTATGTAATAGTCTATAGTTTATGGATTGCGGCATTTGACTAAGGTAACTGTGTCATCTCAAACTCCTGATCCGGTCTTATTGCTTCCAGCTGCGTAGAGTGTAAATTCTGCAAGATGAAACTAAGGTCATTGTGTCTCCGAGGGAATAAACCCTTCTTCCTTTATTTCTTATTTTATATAATACATATACTGTATATGAAACGGCTACGAAATTCTCTTTGTTCTAAAAGTCAATGGCATTACAATAAATATTCCTCAAGCATATTTATATATCTGTGATCTCGTTCTTATTTCTTGCTCTGTACGTTTTAGAGGAGTATTCCAGCCCATATTGTGGCATGCCACCAGGTGATGTTACTACTGGTGTTTGTTAGCACAGCTAGTGATGTTAGTGTTGTGACGCCAGTCGTAGTCAAGCACACAGGTGTGATGTTGGTACCTGCTTCTGTAGTTTGGCTGGCTGTGTTCCCCAAATGGTCAGTAACTTGCCGGGTTGTTGCAGGTTTCTTGCACTCTTGTCACCAGGGCCGCCGATAGGGCAGTACGACTGGTACTGCCGTATGGGGCCCGGACCCTAAGAGACACGGGGGGGGGGCCCGGCGGGCCCGCCGGCCGCCGCCCCCCGACCGCTACGCTAGGGGTGCCCGCACGGCCCCCCTTGCCACCTGTTTTTGAGCATCCTGAGAAGCTGCGGCGACGCAGCTTCTCGGGATGCACTGATCGCTTTAATGTTCCGCCCGCACAGCGGGCGGAACATTAAAGCGATCAGGACTGCAGTAAGGTGAGCTATAACCCCTTGAACCCGGGTAGGCATAATGAAGACACGACACAGGTTAAATCTTTGCTGGACGGTGGTCGGCCACAGCTTTTATTAGATTACTTCTCCAAGTAACTATAAGGCACTTAACTTCAACTTGCAGATATCAAACTCGAGCCGGAAGCGGTGTGCCGGCCGCTGGACTCCCAACGGGCACATCGTTCTTACTGGCTAAACCATAACTGCTCCATAACTTTAAATCCACCAAAGCCGCCAGCTGTGACTTAAAGAGAAATAGTTGAGAACACAGTAGACATATGAACATCATATGACAATATATATAGGGTGTGTTTTTTTTTTTTTTTTTTATTATTATTTTTTTTTAATTTTTTTTTTTTTTTTTTTTTTTTTTTTTTTAACAACAAGGGAGGGAGGGAGGGACAGCTCGCTTCCGGAACAACAAGAGGAAGTGGTGAGTGTGAGAGGGGGATATATAGACTCCTTTGGCGGGAACATAGACGCCTCCCATTGGTTAACCCCTCATGATGCAGCATAGGCAGTCTTAACACCACCCCGAGAACCAGGAAGCAAAACAAGGGAAAACACATTATGCCTAGATAGCCATGCCTGTGCGAATGCCTCCCAAAACCACTGCAGTCCCTGGTCACACAGTCTAAGCGCCTGTACGTCCCCAAGACTGCAGTAAGGTGAGCTATAACCCCTTGAACCCGGGTAGGCATAATGAAGACATGACACAGGTTAAATCTTTGCTGGACGGTGGTCGGCCACAGCTTTTATTAGATTACTTCTCCAAGTAACTATAAGGCACTTAACTTCAACTTGCAGATATCAAACTCGAGCCGGAAGCGGTGTGCCGGCCGCTGGACTCCCAACGGGCACATCGTTCTTACTGGCTAAACCATAACTGCTCCATAACTTTAAATCCACCAAAGCCGCCACGGAGGAGGACTGTTACACCTAAACAGGACTCCGACCCCCGCCCAGCAAGTATATGGCCTGCTCTATGCCGTCTTGTATACCTGAGAGGAAGATGTCAGATCCTATGTCGGTCAAATGTGTGCCGTCGGAAACCATGAGGCGACTATTGTCGCCTTCCAATTGGCGGTGGCGTACCACCACACCAGCTCGAGAGCGGACGAACCGGGAAACCCGAGAGTTGACGGACCTGCGGGCCCTTTCAACAGCCTCCGAGTCTCGCGCTCCCTGCCAGGCCACTCTGGAGATAATTTCCGACCAGACAAAAATCATTTCAGTGAAAAAATTCTGAAAACGCTCTATGTCTGCCCTCATTAGGGTCATTAACTCTGCCATGCGCATAGAACATAGATCATTACCACCGGCGTGTAATACTAAGATCACCGGACTAGTTGCTCCACGGCCTATATCGACCACTTCCGGTAAGACCTGCGGCCATCTGAGTCCCCGAATTCCACGCCAATTGACGTCCAGGTCCCGAAAACCCAAATTGAGCCCCCCAGGGCGAAATTCAGCTCGCTGAGAAGCGCGGACTATGTAAGAATGACCTAATAGCCAAATTACTGGTTTGACGGTGCCTAAAAGAAATAAACGTTAGCCTCATAATAAAAGATCGGGACGGATGTAGCCAGCGAAGCATGCGGAGCGCCAACGGCCTATACGCTGAACCTCGGCCTCGGAGAGGCCCGCCCTTGCCGCCTCTGTGGCCGCCCCGATACGAAATGAGTGGGTAGCGAATTGGTCAGGAGGAGCCCCTACTGCAGATAAACAGCGCCTAAACACTGACAGAAATTGGAATTGTGTGACCGGAGTAGAGTCAACATGTACGAAAAAATGCGAGCCCGCAGGCCTAAGCGCCAAGTAATCAGAAACCTGTTGTACTGGGCAAAGCGAGCCCTGCACTTGCCTTATGGGCAACCAGGCACCCCGACCAAACTGATCAGTCTTTGAGGAGCGCACCCGGATCCGTAGAACGTCGTTGGCAACGACCACATCCTCATAAAGTAAGCCTCCAGGTTTATGCTTAGAAGGGGGGAGAAGCTCCCCAACACGCAGCGCACCAAAAAATGCTGTGCAAAAACATGCTGAAAAAAAGGGTTGACTCATAAGGGGAGGAGCAAACAGAGGGGCATGCCGATACCAGCTTGTTGAGAAGACTATACGAAACAGGACGCCTGGATTCTTTCCGGATGTGATGTTTTTTCCAACCTTTGAGGGCTTGACGTATGGCGAAATGCTTCGTAGAGTCCTCCCAACCGTTGAGCTTTAGAAAAAATGCCACACCAGACAGCGATCGCTGCGCTACTATGCTAGAGACACCCTTATCGCGCAATTGTAACAGAAAATCAATGGTGACATGCAATCTGACCTCCGCGGAGGAGGAGACATCCCTAGGAACCGCCAACCTTACCCAGTCCTCCCACGCCTTACCATGCCGTTGCCAGGTGGGTGGTGTCACTGAAGAACTGATCAAAGCCATCAATTGCTGTCCACTATGTCCCAAATGTGATCCGGGCATAAATGGCCATGGTCGTCCGCCCCGGGCAGGAGGGACCGAAACTCCTGCCAACGGAAACGGGAGAGGGAGTCAGCGACCGAATTCATCTTACCTGGGACATGACGTGCTCTAAAAAGGATGTTCAGGTCCAGACATCTCAACACCAGGTGACGAAGGAGAGCCAGCACAGGAGGAGAAGAAGAAGAAAGGTTGTTAACACAATACACAACCCCCAAATTGTCAGTCCAAAAACAGATATGACGGTTACTGAATTTCGAACCCCAAATTTCGATGGCTACTATGATGGGAAATAGCTCGAGTAGTGTGAGATTTTTGCACAAACCAGCCGTGGACCAATGTACTGGCCAAGGGGCAGAACACCAAGATTTCTGGAAAACAGCCCCAAAGCCACAGGAACCAGATGCATCAGTGAACAGTTCGATTTCATCACTGCTGCATTCTAGGCACCTCATGTAAGTCCTGCCGTTGTAATTGGCTAGAAAAGCTTTCCAGACTTCCAAATCTAATTTTAATTGCCTTGTTAGGCGAATTCGGTGTCCCGGAGACTTTACCCCCCGTGTCGCTAAAGACAGGCGGCGAGAGAAAACTCTGCCCATGGGCATAACCCGGCAGGCAAAGACCAGGAGACCGAGAAGGGACTGCATTTGTCTTAAGGTGACCTTGTGGACCGAACAAAAACCCTCTATCAAATCTGCAAGCCTGGAGAGCTTATCCGGGGGCAATCTGAAAACCATTTCCATGGTGTCAATTTCAATGCCTAAGAATGACAATGTTGTAAGTGGACCTTCCGTTTTTTCAGCAGAAACCGGGACACCAAACCGGTCCATCATGAATCGGAAAGTGTCAAGAAGAAAACGACATAAACCACTGTTTGCGGGGGCCACAAAGAGGAAATCATCCAGATAATGAATGATGGACCTGGCGCCGGTCTCATATCTTACCGACCATTCCAAGAAAGTGCTGAACATCTCGAAATAATGGCAAGATATGGAGCAGCCCATAGGGAGACAGGTGTCATAATAGAATTTCCCCTCCACGTGGCAGCCGAGAAGGTGGTAACAGTCCGGGTGTACTGGTAATAAACGGAAAGCCGACTCAATGTCGGATTTAGCCATTAATGCGCCACGGCCCGCATCTCTGACCAATGCTACCGCACGGTCAAAGGATACATATGAGACTGAGGCATCCTCAGGAGAAATCCCGTCATTAACCGAAACGCCCTTCGGATGTGACAGGTGGTGGATAAGACGGAACTTTCCTGGGTCCTTTTTTGGGACTACTCCGAGTGGGGAAACTCGTAGGTTAGTGAAGGGTGGAGAAGGGAAAGGGCCCTCTACCCTGCCGAGAGATACCTCTTTCCGCATTTTTTCTTTTAAAACTTCCGGGTGATCCCTAGCGGATTTCAAATTGTCAGCGAATAAGGGGTTGCGGCTGAGAATGAAGGGGATGAAAAAACCAAAAGTAAAACCAAAACGTAATTGATCTGCCTCCTGCTTATTGGGGTATAGATTTAGCCAGGGTTCCATCGCGGCCGCGCACACCGGGGTCCTTTGGGTCACTGGTACTTGGGCGTGTAGATTTTCCCGAGTTTGAACGGCATCGCAGCGCGGGATGAGTGCCCCCACAAGAGGAGCACTCATGCCGGTATTTACAAAGACCTGCGAATCTGCAGTGCCCTTCATTGTAGAGCCAGCAGGCTCCTGGTCTGCGTACGGCCACTGCCCCCTGCGCAGCAGGTGCACCGGCAGCAGTGGCCGCTGAGGGAAAGGAGTAACTCCTTTGTGGGGCTGTCATAAGGCGCAGCCATACGTCTGTAGCTTTTACCCCCCACCCGATATCAGGATGAAGGCTTAGGCGACGACGAAATTCTTCGTCGTAACGCCACCAAGCTGAACCACCATGGGATTTATAAGCATTGTAAATGGTGTCAAAATAAATGAAGAGCTCCTGACAACGCTCAGGGTGCCTTTGCCCCATAACACATCCCATAACAGCAAAAGCCTGTATCCAGTTGTTCATAGTTTTTGCTGGCTTAGGCCTGCGGTCATAGGGTCTGCTATCAGGGAAACGCCGCTCTCTGTCTATAGATGGCTGCTCGACGGAAATTAAAGACCATATGTCTATGTATTGATTGGCCCATATCTTGTCTTTTGTGTCGCTATCCACATGGGAACCCAGGGGGCTAACACCACAAAAGAAAACGTCTTTATGGACCCCCGCATGATGGCGAGGAAGGTTAGAAGTATTATCCTGAGATGTACCTGGGTTAGGGGGAGGGAGGGGGTGCTTATCTAACAGTGTTCTAAGCAACGCTAACACCTCACCGTCTTTCCCGGATCCCGCCCCCCAAGCACCCGCATAATTGAACTCACCCAATCCCGATGGTATCGTTGGAGGAGGAGGAGGGACGACGACCGGAGGAACTTCACAATGTACCAGGCTAAGCGACCTGGACGGCGGAGGCTCCGGCCTCATACGAATGCTGCGCCGGCCGCTTTCGCCGGAGGACCACTCTGAAGTAGAGGGAGAGCGCCATCGAGACGATCTGGATCTTCTGGAGCATCTCGAACTGCGTGAGCAGCGGCGGGAGTGACGCCTGTGACGTCCGTGGCGACTGTGCCCAGGGGAATCATGGGAGGAGGAAGAGGAACCAGAGCGATTGCGGATCCTCTGGGACCTCCTGGCCGGGGGGGCTTCATTAGGAGCGACAGCTGCCGGCAGAGGAGTGGGAGAGGAGGAGGTGAGATTAGTGCTGGGGACATTAGCAGGCACAACGGCAGCAGTGAAAGAGGAGGGAGGGGGAGGGGGGACAGTGTGAGGCACTGTAACTTGAGCCACAGACAGAGCTGATGGCTGAGATAAGGCAGCCTGCTGGACGGGAGGAGAGGGAGAGGCTGCTGCAGCCTGCTGGACGGGAGGAGAAGCAGAGGCAGTTACAGGCTGCTGGGCAGGAGGGGAGGGGGGATGCTCTGAAGAGGAGCTGTGGCTCTGCTGAGCACCCATGTCTGCAGTCTCTGAGACCAACGGACCACGAGGAGCAGGGGGCCGGAAAACAGGGGCAGAGGATGAACTTCCGGGGTAAGGGGGCGGAGGGGCGGAGCCAGAACGCAAGCTGTTGCTGCGTTTAGCATACAGAGGGATAGAGCTGGGGCTGAGTCTCGCTGGTGGCCGCGAGACACGTGCGGACCGGCGGCTCCCTGAGCTCTTAGCAGTGACCGGGGGAGGAACATTACCAGCGGAGGTCGCTGGAGGAGACAGAGCAGTCCTCAGACGGCCCAGGAACTCCTCATCCGCACTCTGGAGGCGGGCAGTAAGAAGCTGCAGCAGCTGGTCATCCGACATCTCTGAATCACAGACAGCAAGCGGTGTTCACAGCTCGCTTCCGGAACAACAAGAGGAAGTGGTGAGTGTGAGAGGGGGATATATAGACTCCTTTGGCGGGAACATAGACGCCTCCCATTGGTTAACCCCTCATGATGCAGCATAGGCAGTCTTAACACCACCCCGAGAACCAGGAAGCAAAACAAGGGAAAACACATTATGCCTAGATAGCCATGCCTGTGCGAATGCCTCCCAAAACCACTGCAGTCCCTGGTCACACAGTCTAAGCGCCTGTACGTCCCCAAAATACAGGAGAAGGACCTGTCAGCGTCCTCCTCCTGTATTCTCTCCCATAGGCTGCCGGCACTTCATACCAGCAGCCTATAGGAGGCCGGGCCGTGATCATGTGCCCCTCCGGCAGGCGTGATGATGTGACGTCATCACGTCTGCCGGAAGTCCCGTCCCTGCGGCTCGCAAGATGGAGCCCGAAGAGGTGGAGGAGAGCTGCTGCCTGCACAGCGCGGATTAGGTGAGTAGGATGTTTGTTTTTTTTAGGGGCACCTCTGGGGGCGTTATTAGTGTATGGGGGCACCTCTGGGGGCATTATTAGTGTATGGGGGCACCTTTGGGGGCATTATTAGTGTATGGGGGCATTATTAGTGTATGGGGGCACCTCTGGGGGCATTATTAGTATATGGGGGCACCTCTGGGGGCATTATTAGCTCATGGGGGCACCTCTGGGGGCATTATTAGTGTATGGGGGCACCTCTGGGGGCATTATTAGTTCATAGGGGCACCTCTGGGGGCATTATTAGTTCATGGGGGCACCTCTGGGGGCATTATTAGTTCATGGGGGCACCTCTGGGGGCATTATTAGTATATGGGGGCACCTCTGGGGGCATTATTAGTATATGGGGGCACCTCTGGGGGCATTATTAGTTCATGGGGGCACCTCTGGGGGCATTATTAGTATATGGGGGCACCTCTGGGGGCATTATTAGTATATGGGGGCACCTCTGGGGGCATTATTAGTATATGGGGGCACCTCTGGGGGCATTATTAGTATATGGGGGCACCTCTGGGGGCATTATTAGTATATGGGGGCACCTCTGGGGGCATTATTAGCTCATGGGGGCACCTCTGGGGGCATTATTAGTATATGGGGGCATCTCTGGGGGCATTATTAGTGCATGGGGGTACCTCTGGGGGCATTATTAGTATATGGGGGCATCTCTGGGGGCATTATTAGTGCATGGGGGTACCTCTGGGGGCATTATTAGTTCATGGGGGCACCTCTGGGGGCATTATTAGTTCATGGGGGCCACCTCTAGGGGCATTATTAGCTCATGGGGGCACAGCTGGGAATCCTACATACAGGGGGCACAGCAGGGGATCCTACATACAGGGGGCATCCCACACAGCGCAGTTACTATGGGAGCCTACAGGGGGGAGAAAGGAAAGGAAGTTGCTAGAAATGTGCGGAGCCTAAATTGTTTGTCTCGCAGGTTCTAAGGGGATGAAATGTATCTGGAAGGAATCATCATGGAGGTCTGGGCCGGATGGAGAGGAAAAGGGAAAGTGACGCCTCAGATCAAAGAAGACTCAGATCAAAGAAGACGTCACCTGTGAGTCCCTGTATGACACTTTTTTGATTTTGTAGAACATCATTTAGTAGGGGTGCCCCGAGGTGACAGCTACTACATTATCTGTACTCAGAGATATCACTGTGTTATCTGTTGTGTTACATAGGACTGCAGGTGACATCTACTACATTATCTGTACTCAGAGATATCACTGTGCTATCTGTGGTGTTACATAGGACTGCAGGTGACAACTACTACATTATCTGTACTCAGAGATATCACTGTGTTATCTGTGGTGTTACATAGGACTGCAGGTGACTACTACATTATCTGTACTCAGAGATATCACTGTGTTATCTGTGGTGTTACATAGGACTGCAGGTGACATCTACATTATCTGTACTCAGAGGGATATCACTGTGTTATCTGTGCTGTTACATAGGACTGCAGGTGACATCTACTACATGATCTATACTCAGAGATATCACTGTGTTATCTGTGCTGTTACATAGGACTGCAGGTGAAATCTACTACATTATCTGTACTCAGAGATATCACTGTGTTATGTGGTGTTACATAGGACTGCAGGTGATATCAGGTGATTTCTCCAGGTTGCAGAAGTTCAAACTTCATTGTGCCCTGGTGTACTGGTGTCTGTATACATGTGTGCTGGTGTCTGTATGTGTGTATACATGTGTGCTGGTGTCTGTATACATGTGTGCTGGTGTCTGTTTGTGAGATCAATTCTAGAGAACTGGCTCATATATCCCATTTTCCCCAGTGGCTTAAAATGTAACCTCTGTTATACAGTTATAAAATTGTAGAAATTAAATGTGAACAAGGTGCAATTCAAATAGACACTTACTTGTATAGCTGCCTCTTGTGCTCTGTATGCAGTGCATTATACTCACCCTTGCAACGTACAATTTATAGCGTGTCTACAAGCCCAGCGGGGCTCATTATGATGGAGACTAAAACTTATACAAGAGTGTGGTAGGGGTTCCCCTGTATTCAGAATGCTGTTGAGTGCTCGGCAATGCCCCGTCTGGGATTATTGAATTTCGAGGGTCTATGCAGAGCAGGATAAAGACACCTCTGCTGCACAAACAGGATCTCCTAGAAAGCGTTCTCACCGCCATGTATTCGCTATCACTGGCTTGGGTGAGCTAAACTAGTCTGCCTGGGGGTGTGTGTGATTTGTATATGATCACTAACATGGAACAGCCTCATTATATTAGCCTTATCAACATATTCTATGTTAGTGAGCATACCGGGGGGGATATTGGTGAACATATACAAATCAAACAGCCCCCCAGACCCTCGAAATTCAATAACCCCAAACGGGGCATTGCCTAGTACTCAACAGCATTCTGAATACAGGGGAACCCCTACCCCACTCTTGTATAAGTTTTAGTCTCCATCATAATGAGCCCCGCTGGGCTTGTAGACACGCTATAAATTGTACGTTGCAGGGGTGAATATAATGCACTGCATACAGAGCACAAGAGACAGCTATACAAGTAAGTGTCTATTTGAATTGCACCTTGTTCACATTTAATTTCTACAATTTTATAACTGTATAACAGAGGTTACATTTTAAGCCACTGGGGAAAATGGGGTATATGAGCCAGTTCTCTAGAATTGATCTGAACCAAATTATACCTCCCAGCAAGGCGTGGGTCGAACACACAATTTTTTTTTTTTTTTTATTAATGTGGGGGGCCCAGACACTTTGGTTGTATGGGGCCCCGAAATTCCTGATGGCGGCCCTGCTTGTCACGGCAGTCCTGGGTGGCAACTGACCCACCCAAACTGTCTGTACTGCCACCCACAGAAGGGGGAAAAATAACCCAAGGTGCTGGTGCAAACAGAGGATGACAGAGTCCCATTAGTATAAAAATATAACAGCTTTACTGTATAGCTTTTTATTATAATAGTACATGTTTTACAAGTAAATAAATCTTGACACACTCTTGACTGCTGAATCTTAGTGCTTGAGATAAGTAAGAGAGGAAGTTGTAGTGGTACTTGTAGAGTAGAAAGTAGAAAGTGTAGAGGAGTTTGCCAGAGGAGCCATAACGCAGTGTAGCTGAGTACTCAGATGAAACTTTTTGTAAATATATCTTTAATAGTAAAGTGTTACTTGTACTTGTGTTTAGACTGTGTCTGACTGGTATAGTAGAACCAGTCCCAGTAGGATAGTACAAACCCCAGCCATGGTTATCTGGGCGTGGCTAAGTTTCCGAGGTTTCCTAGTTACCTGCACTGTGCAATAGGATACGTAGACCTTCTTTACGGTAGCTTCGTCCTAGGAAGGCCAGTTCCTCGTGTTCAGGATACTGCCCTTCTCTTTTTAGATGTGTTCCTTGTCTACTACTCTCCCTTGGATGTGCTTAGCACTGCATAGTAGAAAAGGTTGCTTGTAGAAAGAAATAAGTCTTTAGCTGCATCTGCACTTGGTTCCTGTCAGGGGTCCAGCCCTGGCTTAACTACAGCAGAAACTGTTGTCTTTTGTGTCCTATCTCACTGAGAATCTGCATAAGACTTACTGTACTTCCTCCACCAGTGAAACTCCTCCTACAGGGCCTTCTGTATGCCTGCCTGCAAGTGGTGGGTGTGCATGTGTGCAGGAGAAAGAAGACAAATGATAGGTCAGAAGGAAACAGCAAACTGTGATAGGTCAGCACAAAACACATGGTACAAAAATCCTTAACCCATTACTAACCATCTGTGCAATACATATAAGTACATAAAAAATACTGACACCTTGTGGGGAAACTTAATATACTTTATTTACCACTTAACCTTAGAGAAAAAGCTTTTTGACAGGTGCATAGGAGAAGAAAAAAACACCAATGGTGGGACACCACATTATGACTTATCTCTTATCCTTTTGACTCCATCCTTTCCTCATAGTCTGTAAGCTCTTCCAAACAGGGACCTTACTTATCATGTATTGTGTGTTAACTACATGTGTATCTCTGTTATGTCTTTTCTTGTCCATTTAGGTACCCCCAGAAATGAAAAGTGCTGCAGCATCTGGTTGGCGCTATATAAATAACATTATTACTATTACTATTGGTAAGGCAGCACTGCACTGGAATAGGGATGGGTAAGTATACAATCTTTATCATGTTCCCGCAACCCCCCCCCCCCCCCTGCCTTCGGGTGAGTTTTACATTTCGCGGGACTTCTCCTTTAAGTCTCATTTGAAGGATAGCCTGGATACGGACAATTTACGGACCTTTGTGGTGCTGATAACATTGAACTGATAATAGTAAATTCTCCACATGTCAATATCCGGGATTGCTCGAGGTCAATGGCACTGATGGTATTGGGAAGATTTTTTTTTATTGCATTTAGTTTTTTGTCTTGATATCCAACAGTAAATGTTTCTAGCCGTGGTGGGTCTCCATTAAAATACAGGAGAGCTCTGAATATATTAACTCCTTATGAGAAACACATGGGACCCTTTGATGTCATCTCTTCCCCGTTTTCGCTCTAAGGAGCATGTCTGAACATGATTTACCACAACCCAAGGAAAGGCATCAATGGAAGGCCCCGGCATTGATCTCCGGCCCAAGTGCAACCAATCCATTTATAGTTTTCACATTGATTTACATAAAGAAGAACGCTCTTATATAAGATTCAGCGTGTACCTGGAATACATGGAGAACATTTCCTCCATTGAAACAGCCCAAACTTGTCAAAGGTACAATTTTCTTAAAGGGTCCTAACAATAAATACTTTGGGGCGAATGTAAAGATAAAGAACCTTTAGTCCTGTATTTTTACCCCACAGCATCAAGGGATACAGTATATGTGCAGAAGATTGCACCCCTTATATACCCACTACTGGCTTCTCTACTTTGAATACGCCTTTTCAATTAGAAGGGTCCCACAGTGATAAAAGAAATGACCCACTGTGTGATGTTGATCCTTAAATGATCACTGTAAGTAACTTGTACAGGGCCTTGACAGACAGCAAATGTCCAAATTTCCTACAGTGCCCCAACAGGGCTAACAAAGTATTACACAGTTCTCATTAGAATGAATCTGTTAACCATGGACATACATGGTACTCAAGATCAGGGTCCTAAAAGAAGACCCTTCCCTAATATTTTATTTAAGAATCCTCATCAAGATAGGTTCCTTATATTTGTGGATTTCTTTGGTAATTAAAGGGGTTGGCAACTTATTGTCCAGTATACAATATTAGTAAGTGTACTCACTGTATATACTGACAGCAGCTCCCTATGTACCTCAGAGATGAAATCAGACACTCTTCCCTGCTGTCCTGCTCTGTGGTGAGTCTGTCCATAAGATGGCCGACATGGAGGAGCATGTGACCATGCCCCACCCCCAGTGTCCACCTCCGGCATATACTGGCAAAATTTTAGACACTGGAGGACCCCTCCAGTCTGGTTTTAGCTCTATGAGGTACACAGGGAGCTGCTGTCAGTAAGTGCAGTGAGTACACTTACTAATACTGTACACTGAACTGTTTTACTATAAAGTGGCCAACCCCTTTAAGATAAAAAAAATTTCACTTGTTACCTAAACCGACCAATCAGATATCAACTTTAATTTTTCTGCTGCCCTTGACCTTGATTGCCCAATAGCTTTTTGACTTTTTGTCTTGGTGAATGCTATAAGAGCCTGGAGTATAGTCATAACACTAGTGTGAAGAAACAGATGGCCGCCGCCATTTAATACACCAAACGTGTCAATCATCCACAGGTGTATAGTATAATGGACAGAGCCGGCACTGTGCGGTACGTGCAGGCAGGGGCGGATTAACTTCACTATAGGCCCCAGGCTGTTGACCAAGCTTGGACCCCCCAACTCTACTGTAACTATGGCAGCACTAGCGTGGTGTTCATAGTACAGGATAGATAATGTCATCATGCCCTGATTTGTGCAAAACTGTGGTAAAAAAACAGCGATTTTTGCAAATCATGGCAGAACTGTAGCCAGGAGATAATACACCACTAAAGGTATAAGTCTGTTTGGGTGGCCATGGGCCCCCAGGAGCTTAGGGCCCCGGGCTACCGCCCAAAAAGGACCTATTATAATCTGCTACTGCGTGCAGGCTGGGGTGCTCTGATCGAAGGTAAGACATGCAATATGATAAATGAAAGACAAAAAAGTCACCATATTCATATCACAAGAATCATGCGGATGCATGCAATAAACAAATGAACGCAATCCTGGAACGGCCATTTCATGCTGACCGCCTGAATCCTCCGTTCCAGAATTGTGCTCACCTTTAATTTACCATAGTCACAGCACTAATCTTTTGATGGTTGGCCCTCTTATAGAGGGGGATTAAAGCCATACTGGTTCTGTGGCACATTGGGCCCTCACCCATTGCTCATTGCACTATGGGTCATTTATAATGCTAGGGAGATTTATAAACATGGTGTAAAGAGAAACTGGCTCAGTTGCCCCTAGCAACCAATCAGATTCCACCTTTCATTTTTCAAAGAGTCTGTGAGGAATGAAAGGTGGAATCTGATTGGTTGCTAGGGGCAACTGGGCCAGTTCTACTTTACACCAGCTTGATAAATCTCCCCTAGTGTCTATTTGGCATAGACAAGGGAGGAGAGGCAGATCCTCATCTTTATAGCCCTTATTACTATGTTCCTGGACACAACAGTATTGTTTGTTACCTAGGCGTGAAGTTTAAATAATGGTGATTTTTTAAAATTAAGATAATAAAGTTTAATGCTGAAAAATGACACCAAAAAAGTACATAGAATGAAAAAAACAGTAAAGCACATCTAAATGTAGTACGTCATAGCTCCAGCCATGACAACGTGACCCTTGGCATTGAATTTTCCACCAGTTTACAATCTTTTGGTGCCTGCCAAACCACACATTGGCTTAACACGGGCGGTGATATCTTCTCATTAATTGACATTCCATGTTCCATCTCAAAGAATTGTTGTAGATTTTTTATAGTTTCATAAACTTAACATAGAACTCAATAGTTTTGGGAAGGAAATTGAGTTGAAAATGTGGAGAAAAGGTCACAAGGGCAAAGTGGCCAATGACCAAAGCTGCAGACATGGTCAGATTGGTGCATGGTGCAAAGTTATGAAATCAAGTTTTCATGAGTCATAGAGGCCGGCTGACCCCCCTGCTTGTCTTCCAGCACTGAACCTCGAACAGGTGGGGGAGGGAGGAGGCCTGCATGCTGCAGCTCAGCCCAGCCTTTATAACTTGAGCTGAGAAATAAATATATAACTGTGCACAAAGCCATCAGCTAGGTGACTGGTGGTTCGGGCTGCATGAATGATATCAGGTCCCATTATGTCAATAGGGAATAATACTCTAAGTTAAAATTACTTTTTAAATGAACATTTATATGGGCGAATGGTTCATGTTACAGTGAACATTATGCTAACTTGCTTTTTTCAATCTGATTTTACGTAATAGTTTTCAACAATATGCAAAATAGGCTTTTAGGAGTCGTGGTTTCACTCACATCCTTCCCCTCTACTCCTTTAGCCACACCCATCCTGTAAGGCTGAGCTGCCCCAATGCTGTGACAGCCCACATAATCCTATGCAAAATCTTGGGAGTACTGTCCATGTACAAGACTTCCTATAGGCCACAGTACTGGGGTAGCTCAGCCTCACAGGACTCCTGCACATGAAGCCACACCCCCAAGGCACCTAACAGCTTAATTCACATATCGGAACAAGAAAGATATTGTTATCTTTAGCTTTTGCTGTCCAGGCATGATGGGAATTGTAGCTTGCAACACCTGGAGAGCCAAAGGTTTCTTACCCCCACTCTAGAGAAGTATTCTCTAACCTATGGCCCTTCAGCTTTTTAAAAATTAAGACTCCCAGTGCATGATGGGAGTAGAATTTTAGCAACAGCTGTAGAGCCCCAGGTTGGGGAGAACAGCCCTAGAGCTCTCCTGTGCTTACTCAGCTGTTCATGAAAAGCTTAACTCTGTCCTGTAAATAAGAGGAGCCCTTCATTTCCCTCCATTGTGCGGCAATTGCTTCAAACATCAAAACAAACCATCAAATTAGCATGTAAAACAGAGTCCGGGCTGGTGTCAATGGCCTCCATGTAGGAACAGGGCGAGATGTTTGCCATCCAAGCCCGCGCACATATTGACTTTAACACGTTCCATTACAAAAAGTCAATTAGGGTTGGCTTGCTTAAAGTATAATGATGATGACCAAATGGCCTTGTAGTATGAAAGTGCTCTGAATGGAGGCAAATACTGCCATGTGTCCTGGGGTGGGCCTTGATGGTCATTTAAAGAGACGGTAACAATGATATTGTTTGCTCTATGTAACGTAAAGCAATTACGAAAAATGCGACAATAAATGTCTAAAAAAGTTAAATAACAAATAATAATAATGCCAGTGTCCAAATAATAATTATCAACCCAGGACAAGGGGTAGGGACCAAAGTCCTCCATAGAGGTTAGATGGTAGGCCAAACCAACTGAGTTAAGTGGCAATTGCCAACCATCTAATGTGTATGGTGGTCTTTTTAGACTCTAAAAGTCATATGCCTTTAACAACTGACGGCCAAATGGTCGTGGATCTGGTTACGGCTTATCTTTCCCAGAACAAAAAGGGGTCTGGCATTGATTTCCCATCATGCCCAACCCCTAGCGCCACTAACATCTTCTGTCGTGGTCAAACAGCCGTGAGTGGTGAGTACAACTGACTAAAGTATAAGGCGTGTGGGGACCTTAAGGGCCTAATACATGGGACGACTATTGTGCGAATTATTGTTATATCATTCATTCAAAACGTTTATCGAATCATTCAAAACGTTAATTTAACAACAAATTGTTCATTGTTCATTTGGTGCTGACCAATCAAAATCATTGTTGATAGTTCATTAATTGTTTGTTGTAATTGCGCAATCGTCCACTGTAATTCCGCATTCGTTAACGAATCATTTGGTGAAATTCCACATCATTCCTTCATTTGCTAGGATCAGATCAGATCGCAGTAACGACCATCGTTCTGTGTGAGGGTATGTTCGCACTGACATGAATTGATATTCTTTGAGGGGAAAGCGACAGAAGAGTTGGATTCCGGGGCAAAGATTCCGGGCCCTAATATGGTGAACGATTTCAGGTTAACGATAAACAATCTAGTTTGTGATTGTTTCTCGTTAAAAATCGCTTCATCTAATAGGATCCGTAGGCTCTCCACTACTGTACAGAGGTACAAAACAATGGAACCCACCAAGATGCAAGGTCACTCAGGCCTCAGCAGTCACCATACATAGTTGTAAGGGAAAGATGGAGGGACGAATGGAAGGAAGGATAGAAGGAAAAAGTTTAGGAAGGAAGTGAGTTTAGAAAGGAAGGAGGAAGTAAGGGAGGAAAAGAAGGAGGGAAGAATTGTAGGAAGGAAGGAGAGGAGAGGGAAGGAAGGAAGGAGAGGAAGGAAGGAAGAAAGGAAAACAAGGAAAGAAGGAGAGAGAAGGAAGGAAGTATGGAAAAAGGAGAAGGAAGGAAGTAGAAGGAAGAAAGGGAAAGAAGGAGAGGAAGGAAGGAAGGAGAGGAAGGAAAGAAGGAAGGAAGAGGAGGAAGGAAGGGAGGGGAGGGGAGGAACGAAGGAGATAAAGGAAAAGAAGAAAGGAGAGGAATGAAGTTTGGGAGGAAAAGAGGGCATTAGGGAGGGAAAGATGGAGAAAGGGAGACGGAAGGGATAGAAGGGAGTCGGGAAGAAAGTGAGTTTAGAAAAGAAGGAGGAAGTAAATAATGAATGAAGGAGGGAGGAAGGATGAGGGATGGAGTGAGTTTAGGAGGGATGAAAGTTAGGAGTGATAGAAGGAAGGAATTTAGGAAGGTATGGAATAAGGATTTAAAAAAAAAAAGAGGGAGTTAGGGAGGGAAAGAGGAAAAGATAGACTGAAGGAAGAGAAGAAGGAAAATGTCCCAATGTTTTTTCTTTGTCTTTCTCATGCTTTAGTGCACCATCAGCTCTTTATTCAGATAAATGCTGTTGTGATCTGCACCGGTGGGGATGGCAGTCATGGATGTAGTCAGCTGCCCCTCCTGTCAGAAGGACCAGACCACCCAGACTCCTAGAGAGGATGTTACTGTCTGACACCAAGCACTTTCTCTCACACAAGAGCAGACGAACCTTTTACTAAAACAAACACAAACCAAACAGTTATTCTAACAAATCTAACAACTCCGACTGATTCCATCTTTGGGCTGTTTGGTGACATAAGATGATTAATCCTCCGGACACTTCAGGTGCTATCTTCCATAAACATTTCCATAAAAAGGGGCATTTTGTTTGTATCAAAAAAGCGTAAGTGCCAAAAAAATTCCAAAGTGCGAAATTGCGCATTTTTGGACGCATCAAATCCAGAATAAATTTGATAAAAAGTGTTCAAAAAGTTGCATATACGCAAGTAAGGTAACGATTGAAAGTACAGATCATGGCGCAAAAAATGACACTGCACATAGCCCCATAGACCAAACTATAAAACCGTTATAAGGATGAAAATAGAGCTATTTTAAGAAACATTTCGTTTTTTTTAAAGGTATTAGTTTTTTGAAAGCTGCCAAAAAAAAATAATCGTAATGTAATTGCACCGACTTGAGGAACATAGATAACATGTCAGTTTTACCAAAGGGCAAATGGCGTAAACACAAAACCACCCGAAATAAAACATATTGCGATTTATTTTAAATTTCACTGTGCATATCATTTTTTTTCTGGTTTTGTAGCATATTTTATGCAAAAATTAAGTCTGTCATTGCAAAGAACAATTAGTGGTGCAAAAAATGGGGGCTTGTGTGGGTAAAAAAAATGCAACTGCTATGTCCTTTTAAACATGAGGAGGAAAAAAAACAAGCAAAAACGAAAATTGGCCCAGGAGGGAAGGGGTTAAGCAATAGATTAGCATTGATAACAATTTTTCAATCATTCAATGACAGGGTAAAAGCTAATTAGAGCCCTACATTGTGTAAAAACTCATGTCCAATGGAGGATCCCCTGGCCGGCTGGTCCAACTCTTCAGAGAGGAAAGGTTTAGAATTTGTAAAATTAATATCAATGTTTTGTTCTTTTTTACTTTAATGAGGTCCAAAAAATTACATATAAATTCTAAGACTTTCCAGTCAATACGTAAACCATTGTCCACATTTTTCTTCTAATAAAGACTTTTCTGGTACTTGCATTACAGGACACGTGAGAATTCTGGGCCTCTTCTGCCAGACGTCTTGTTTGCCCGATTGTTGAGTCATCATCGCCTTAAGCTCTAGGGCTATAAAAGGAAAACAAACACCATACAAGTGCGGAAAGCACAATAACAGCCTGGTTTTTTGAAAGCTATGGGATGCCATGCTTACCGCACCTGTCACTTTAGTGAAGATTTGGAGACAAGAATAGCATCTGGGCACTAAAGGAACAGCGAGCGAGCAGAAAAGAGACCTGACATAATGGACTAATTCACTCGCACCAAGTTCTGTCTATTAACGGAGTCACAAGTATGTGAGACTTCTATATAGATGGGTCAAGTGTTACCTATGCTCAAGAAAGGACATGGGGCCTAGAACCATCCAAAAATAGTATAACTATTCTAAGTTTCCGATGGAATGAAGAAGAAAAAAATAATATAGGTAGTCGGCTATTTCTCGGCTAATTCTCCTCATGAAACCCCTTACATTATGGTTTCCGCACTTTACAGAAACAATTCCAAAACTTTACCGGAACTTTACAAAAGTCCAAAATGATCTCCCATTGGATGAATGATTTAGGAGAATAATTCTTCTGGATCTCTTTCTTTCATTTGCCGACTTCTTGTCCTCTTTACTGTTGGGGCTCTTTGGGGATCAGTCCTAGGTCTTTACCTCTATATGCCCCCCTTTCAGAAGAAAGTATTATCTCTACACCTAGGATAGCCAGTTATATACTTCTTTGTCTTACTAGAACCAAAAAAATGATGCTTTACATTCTTCTGTAATAATAACCCTTACTTTTGGGGTTTATCCAGTAGAGATTTTGGCAGCCATATGACTTCCAATTTGTCGTGCACAGAAAAAAAGGGGGAAATTCTGAAATAGTAAACCGCACAGCATTGTGGGTCTTGAATTTCATCTACTCTATAGTATTCACTAATTACTCCATCCAGTCCACAAAGGTTTAACATATCCTCCAAAACTGTAGGTAGAATGGGGTAAAACAATTAACCATGGGGTTACATCACTAGCTGCAGTAGCAAAATAATTCTATCAATATAAAGTAAGTTGGTTTGCTTGGTCTCCATGATATCAAAACTTCCTTAAAGGGGAATTCCTATCTCAGCTTGTTACACCCAATGCATAGGACCTACAGAATTTGGCATTTGAATACCGATGACTGAAGAATTTGGATGCAGCCCTAGGGAGTCCTGGAAAACATGGATACAGCTATAAGCCATAGGATGTATTCATGTATTTCAGGACTCCCTAGGGCTGCATCCAACTTCTTCAGCCCACCAGTATTCAAATGTCATACGATTAGACTCGAGCATGCTCCAGTTGCATTAAAGGGGTTATCCAGCACTACAAATGCATGGCGACTTTTGCACCACTCTTGTTGAAACTCAGTTCCATTGAAGTAAATTGAAGTAAAGCCTAATTGCAAACCATATCTGAACTGGAGACAAGAGTGGTGCAAAAGTGTTCATGTTTTTGTAGCGCTGGATAACCCCTTTAACCCCTAGATGACCCAGGACGTAGAGTTACATCATGGAAGTCTGTCACCAGACGACCCTGGACGTAACTCTACGTCCTGGGTGTTTCTCCCGCTATGAAGCATGCTCCGGAGCGGAGCGCGCTTCATAGCAGGTGGGGGCCGGCTGCAATCATCAGCCGGGACCTCACCGGTAATGACACGCTGCAGCGATCGCGCTGCCGCGTGTCATTAACCCCTTAAACACCGCGATCGCAGCGTTTAAGTGTGTAAGTGACAGGCGGAGTCCCCTGTCACTTACTGATCGGGACCCCCGCAGTGTGACTGCGGGGGTCCCGATCGTTAAAACGGACCGCTGGAGGTCTCTCACCTGCCTCCGTGCGGTCTGATCGGCGATCTGCTACACTGAGCCTGCACAGGCAGGCTCAATGAGCAGATCGCCGATAACACTGATCAATGCTGTGCCTATGGCATAGCAATGATCAGTGTAAAAATCAAAGTACTGTATGTACAAGTCCCCCAAAGGGACTTCAAATGTGTAAAAAAAAAAAAGTTAAAAACACTAATACACTACCCCAAAGCCCCTCCCCCAATAAAAGTTTAAATCACCCCCTTTCCCATTAAATAAATAAAACATAGAAAAAAAAATAAATAAATAAACATATAATATACCGTAGCGTGCGTAATTGTCCGATCTATTAAAATATAACAAGTGTCATTGCGAACGGTGAACTGCGTAGACGAAAAGAGGGAAAAAAGTGCACGGATTACCGATTTTATGTTACATTATATATATTAAAAAATTCATAAAAAGTGATCAAAACGTCCGATCTTCACAAATATGGTATTAGTAAAAACTAGAGATCATGGCGGAAAAAATGACGCCCCATACAGCCCCATAGGTGAAAAAATAAAACCGTTATAAGCGTCACAATAGGGCCATTATATTATTAACTAATTGCCAAAAAAAAGGATTTCATAAAAAAAATATATATAACATTAGAGAATCTGTGTAACCTGCATGTGGTTGTGTTCGGACTGACCTATAGAGTAATAGTATCATGTCGCTTTTACCATATAGTGCATTACGTAGACACAGGAACCCCCCAAACGTTACCATATTGCATTCTTTTTTACGATTTCACCTATTTATATCTTCATAAATAATATATTTGGGGTTCCATCATACATGTTATGGTAAAATGAAAGATGCCATTACAAAAAACAACTATTCCTGTAACAATCAAGCCCTTACATGGCCTTGTAGATAGAAAACTGAAAGTCCTGGAGCTCTTAGAAGGGGAGGAGGGAAAAACGAAAGCGCAATGATCAAAATTTGCGTGGTCCACTGGGTCATTTTGGGCCTAGTCCTCAAAGGGTTAATATCCAGTAAAGGATCATGGATAAACCAAGTGGTATTAAATAACAATCAAGTTATTGCAATGACAGCCTACAAGGTGTCCATGCATACAAATGCAAAGATGGCCAAACCCAAGGATTTCGGCAGGAATGTTAGACCATTTTGGGTGCATGGAAGACGTCAAGGTAACAAAGTATCTGGCGTAATATAAGCCCTCAATTTGTTCTTCTTTACCCATTGAGATCACATACACAATCGGGAGAAACCATGTATATTGGGCATAGCTGCAGGCAAATGTTTATTCGGCCACCAGCTATTGAAGTTGTATGGCCGCCTTTAAAAATATTGCAGTTGTTTCTCTGACCTTCTCAAGCTTCAGATCATGACATCACAATGTTCTAGGTTCCACCTTACCACAGCTCCAATTTCTTTATACTTCTAGAAATCTCAAGTCTCAAGGTCAACGACAGGGACATATGAGGTGTAAGCAAATGGCCAGAATAGAGACATTATGCAGTTTGGCCCATGCTACATATGGGTAAGGCCAACGGATTAGCATGGTGTCTCGACAGTCTCATGAAACAAACTGGACAACCTGTCCCCTTCGCTAAAGTTAACATTTCTTTAAGAATTTCCCACTTTAAATTGTAAATAGGAAATGTGGATGAGCTGACATCACTTCCTCCCAGCAGAACATACAACAGTGAACGACCCTTCCTGTGTGGGATCTCTGATGATTGGCAGACGGGATCCAGGAATGAAAAGTAGAGAAATGTTCTGTATGGTGAGAAGCCAGGAGTGGTGGTCACATCGACATTGAAAATCCACAGAAAGAAAAATAAATTTCCCCTCCAATGGAACCCCCAAGTCCCGTGGCTCTTGCCGGCTCAAAAACGATCTGGCTCTTCTCCGGCCGGCTACATTCATTACATGCCACTATCAATGTCAAGACGTCCATTGTGATGCTTTGCAGTCTTAGCTCTAGTGCTATTCTTTTTCCGTTTTAAAGAATGAGTCCTGTTGTGTTATAGTAAAACGCCGGTCTGCTGGTTAGAATAAGTTGTAACGTCAAGGACGACGCAGATCTTTGCCAACTTCCCAAGTGAAAGCTGACCGTGGCAAGCTGTCAAATTTCACGTAATAGGATAAGCATGCACAGGGCGCACTTTTTTTTCGTAAGGGCTATAAAAATGGCATAAAAAGTCTCAGAGGCTCCTGGAGCTTAACAGATATAACAGAGCTGAGAGTTTTTTTTTCTTCTCTTTTACAATGTCTTTATTTAACCCCATATTATAATATTTACCTGGCGCTCATTGTATTGAATCGGCATTCATTTAGCTAGACAAACTGCATGAAGTTGTAATGATGACCATTTCATATTGTCTTCTCTTTGAAACACTTTAAGCACTTTAAGCACATATCGTGAAGTTTTTTCATGTGTTTTCATTGAATTTTATTATCTTACGGGAAGCGAATTTGTTGGACGCGTCCTTTCTGCCTGAAATGGGAAAGTAGTAGTGTTTGTAGCAGGGCCGGACTGGGACTTAAAATCAGCCCTGGCAATCAAACCCCAGCAGCCCACATACCATATCATGGATAGCCGTGTAAAATATGCGATGTAGCAAATTCTGCTTCATTTAGCCGTTAAAGGGAACCTGTGGGGTCTATACCAGGTACACAGCTGTAGATCCCAGCGTACAGATAAGGGACTGGATCTTTAGTCCAGTGTAAACTTCTATAATCATTATTTTCATTACCAGCTGAAGTGTCACAGAGGTGGAGCCACAGCAGCACCTTCTGCCCCGCCCCTGCCTGCTCTGACTGATGGACATATAGGGTGCTGCTGCTGCCGCTGCTGTTCTGAAACGTTAGTTAGTAATGAAAAGGACAATTATAAAAGTTTACACTGGACTAAAGTTCAGTGATATCTCCCTCACATCTGTCTACTGAGATCTATAGCCCTAGACCAGGTATGGACCTCACAGATTCCCTTTAAAGGAGAAAAACATGGCCACTTTCTTCCAGAAACAGCCCCACACTCTTTTTCAGTTTGTGTAAGGTATTGCAGCTCAGTTCCATTGAAGTGAATGGAGCCAAGCTGTAATACCACACACAGTCTGAGGACAGGGGTGGTGCTGTTTTTGGACAAAAGTTACTATATTTTTTAAATCTCTTTTATCCTGACTATATCTGCACTCCATATAATGGTGGTATAAGTAGTAAGGTTTTAATTATTAAAATGTGTCTGCTGGTTGTGATCTCTTGTGTAATCAAAGCTACATAATAAGCTGCTAGATAGACATTTCCTACTGGGTATCTATCTATCTATCTCTACATTATCAGTAGGGCCCCAGGACAAGTTTTAGGATACATATTGGAAACATAGGTAAGAACTTTCTGTGCATGATACTCTCATAGTTAATAACACCAGTAAGCAAATATCAACACACTGTACACGTTACTGCCATACTGTTACTAAGCAAACCCACCAATATTGCCTATACTACCAGTATATAAGCAACAAATAATATCACCACACCATGAGCACTGCCATTACCACCACATAATGACTAATACCGCTACACTGTGACTGAATACAATCCACTATATGCAACACTTATATTACCAATAATACCAGAATACACAGGACGAGAAATACCATACCATACCTACCCTCACCATACAGTGACTGGATAATACCACTATACCATCACACCATGCCCACTACTCCCACCATAGTGTGACTGGACAATACCACTATACTGTCATCAAATAATAGCCACTATATAAAGACCAATATTCTACCACAGCAGTGACCATAGAACACAGGTGTCACACTCCGGCCCTCCAGCTGTTACATCACTACAAATCCCAGCATGCCTGGACAGCTAAAGCATGTTGGGAATTGTAGTTTTGCAACACCTGGAGGGCTTGAGTTTGACACCCCGATATAGAGGTAGATCCCAGCTGTGTAAAGGTTCTGCAGACTTTGTAAGTGATTATAGTGCAGTTACATCATGTGACTCACAGTAGGCATCTTCTCTGCATGAAGAGACGTCCACTTTTCCTTTTCTTCTCCATCTGGCTCCGGCCATCATGAAGGCTTCTCTGGCCATGACTCCTCTCCACCGGATCTGCCAGACAGACATTTTAGGCTTCATGCTCCAGCAACATCCTCATCTATACATCCCCCCCCCATATAGAATAGCCCCCCCTGCATCCCCCATATATAATAGCCCCCCTGCATCCCCCATATAGAATAGCCCCCCTGCATCCCCCTCCCATATAGAATAGCCCCCCTGCATCCCCCATATAGAATAGCCCCCCTGCTGTACATCCCCCCATATAGAATAGCCCCCCTGCTGTACATCCCCCCATATAGAATAGCCCCCCTGCATCCCCCCATAGAGAATAGCCCCCCTGCATCCCCTCATAGAGAATAGCCCCCCCTGCATCCCCCCATATAGAATAGCCCCCCTGCATCCCCTCATATAGAATAGCCCCCCTGTAAAGCCCCAGACAGACAGCCACCACCCCCCTGCATCACCGCATAAATAATAGCCCCCCTGCATCCCCTCATAGAGAATAGCCCCCCTGCACCCCCCATATAGAATATCCCCCCTGCATCCCCCCATATAGAATATCCCCCCTGCATCCCCCCATATAGAATAGCCCCCCTGCATCCCCTCATAGAGAATAGCCCCCCTGCAACCCCCATATAGAATAGCCCCCCTGTAAAGCCCCAGACAGCCAGCCACCCCCCCCTGTATCACCGCATAAATAATAGCCCCCCTGCATCCCCTCATAGAGAATAGCCCCTGTAAAGCCCCAGACAGCCATCCCCCCATATAGAATAGCCCCCCTGTGGAGACCCCCCCATATGGCCACATGTGAAGGGGTTAAAAAAAAAAAAAAAAAAAAGAAGAACATTCTCACCTCACCTCGCTCCCAGCAGCTTCTTCCTCCTGGTCCCGGATCTTCAGTCTGCAGCTTCTTCTCTATGCTGCAGCGCGGCGGCGGCGGCTCTCCTCACAGGCCCTCAGCGGCGCGTCAGGGAAGTGACGTCACCGCTGGGGGCCTGGCAGAGGTGCCTGCAGACGTGCCTGCGCGCGGCACGTCTGCGACCCCGGGCTGGCCCTGACAACTTTCAGCCGCGAAAACCGGCCCGGGGGGGCACATGCCACAGGAGTGACTGGCAGGGCCGGGGGCCAATTATGGCTCCCTGGCTCTGTCAGTCAGAGCCCGGCCACTGCAGACTGTGAGCGTTCATCTTGAACGCTCACAGTTAAAGGGCCAGGTCACCGGCCCTCTGCAGAGGCTGAATGAATAGCGCAGCGGCCGGCTGCGCTATTCTTGCAGCCTTTGCTGAGGGCCGGTGCACATGGGGGGCAGGACCGGCGGCCCCCGGACTGGTAATCCTGGCAGCCCAGCGGGCATTTGCCCGCTTTGCCAGATTACCAATCCGGGCCTGGTTTGTAGTAACTTTAAGCAGGTCATTAGAGGTGTCAAAAGTTACTGATCGTACCGGGTCTTATTGCTGATCCAGAGAACGGCTGGGGGGAGTGAGCGTCTTCAATCAAATCTGACTCCTTCACTTCTTTACAACAAAAATGAGTTGGATGTTTGGCTGGCCAGAGAATGGAGTACACTTCCGCACACTCGCTCTAGTTGAATCTCAGGACTGCACCAGGTCTCATGTCTGATCTATAGGTACAGGAGGTATAGCAATGGGTGGGTGGGTAGGTGGGGGGGGGGAGCGGAGCGGTAGCATGCATCTCTCTCCGGCTGTCACTCAAGTTCAACTTCTTGACTCCATTGCAGTCTATGGAGAGATATTTGGCTGGCCAGGGAATGGAGTACACTGCGGCGCACTCCCCCAGTTAAATCTCAGGACTGCACCAGGTCTCACATCTGATCCAGAGATACAGCCATGGGGTGGGGGGGGGCAGTGTGTGTCTCTCCCCGGCTGTCACTTAAGTCCAACTTCTTAACTTTATTACAGTCTATGGAGAGAAAGAGTTGGATGTCCAGAGGAATGCACTAGAGTGGAATGCGGAATGCATCTCAGGAAAAAAGTGAGTCCCGGGAAAGTGAGACCTTTTGACATGACCGTCATGTGATCTGATGACAGTCATGTCATCTGATGACATGTCAAAAGTGACTTCAAATAACAGTAACTCTTTAAGACTCTATGTGACAAAGCGGCACCATAAATCGTGGACCGAAATGACAAGGTGCTGTGTTGTACTTGGATAAGTTGTGGATTTGAATGTTAATTAGCTTCATTCATGGTGCCGAATTCTGCTGTTTTCTCACACATTTCATGTCTTGAAGCGACCTGTCAGGAGAATGAAAATTTGTGACTTGCAAATGACGTGTATCCAAAGGATTGTGTCAATCCATGTATTGCTGTCCTATCCCCTCCAATGAGGTGGTCACCGATCGAACTCGAACCTAGCAGGACCTTCCGTATTTGGTTGCTGAAGCCTTCACGGTCCGTGCGGAAGGAGGAGACATCCCAGGGACCGCCTAGAATTCTGGGTTACAGCCTATTACCTAGGCTTAATTCCGGAATTCCAGGCGGTCCCCGGGATGTCTCCTCCTTCCACACGGACCGTGAAGACATCAGCAATCAAATTCGGAAGGTCAGGCTAGGTTCAAGTTCAATCGAACCTAGCTTTTCCCGATGTTTGATCAAGCCTAGTCACCACCAGACCCCTCACACTACCATCATCACTCCCCAACATTGTGCCAGTCCATTGTGCAGCTTACCTGGTCACTTGTGATAATGACACACACCCCTAATACTCAAAACTGTCTATACGTTTACATGCAAGAAATACAGAGGGTTTAATTGTGCTGTCAATGCGACAACATAAGTGACCATCATCCCATCCAAGCTCACGCAATCGGTCGCCTTTATATTAAACCAAATACATTTAACCCTTCCATCTTTACAGACGGGAGATCACGACCGCTTTTCAGAACTAGATCATCTGCAGCTACCAGCCAGGCTCTAATCCTTTTTCTGCCTAGGGCTTTGAGGTCATTTTCACAGTTTCTTTTTGCATAACTAAAACTTGAATTTTAAAGTTCACATTCTGGACACCTTCATGCAACTTTGCATCAAAGCATAATCATATTGTGGGGCATAAAAATGAATGATTGTGGCTTTAAGTTCAACCTAAGCTGAGCTTTCAGATACACAACACCTCCTAAAAATAAAAGTTGTAGGTTGTTTTTTGCCGAAACCTCTAAGTTCTATATATTGGTTAAAACTGACACATAGCATAACGTACAGCAGGTCCATTTAGACCATATGTAGTCATTAGTGAACTATGCTCCATTTAAGTGTCACTGTCGTTATAACTTTCAAAATGTAAATCAGCAGTAGATGTGATATAAAGCAAGTTTGCAATTTACATTCATTATTTATTTTTTAGTTATAATGGAAAACACGGCACTTCCTGTTTTTTGACTCTTTTTTCCCCCTCAAAAAACAGGAAACAGTCAGAAAACAGGAAGTCCTGTGTACCCCAGGCCATCTGAGTGCTCACAGAGAGAAGGCAGTCATGTGATTGATGAATATATTGAGCAGTGACTCTCTGTACTGTCTGGAATTCCTGGGTTTAGTCTTTTTTTTTTTTTACAACCAGCACAAGTCAGAAAATCTGCCTTCAGGAGACTGGACCTGGATTTCTGGTAAGTACAGCTTTACAGCATGATAACAACAAAAATAATGAATGTATTAATGCAAACTTGCTTTGTATCACATCTACTGATGGTTTAGATTTTGAAAGTTATAACGACAGGGACACTTTAAACTCAATGGTTCTTCCTGCATACCCTTCTGCCAGTATCCTAACATATTCCTTGGATGAATCGGTTGTGGATGGGTCCTCATAGCTATATCAAAACCATCAAAACTCAAAAGACTCCAGACCAAACCTCTCTGCAAACCAGATACCAGTACGATAACATATACTTGACATATACTGTAGCCTAATTATTCACAGGGGTGATTATTTGAAATGCCATGGAAGCCTTCATGCAACTTTGCCTCAATGTATAACAATTTGTAAAAAAAAAAAAAGGAAAAAACTTTCGGCAAGTTTGCTAATTTCTAGTTTAATGGATAAAAAAGCATAGGTAAGTATCATTGGTAATTGCAACCATCGCCCCCCTTTTTTTTCATTAACATTATCAGGGTAAAGAACTTTAGATATTTAAAAAAAAAAAAATCGAAAATTTTCTCTGGAAAAGTGAGCTCAGAGTGATGTTTCCGCTATAGGGATGTGAATTTACATGGTTGTGTTGTCCAAGCCCTCTTATTGAGGCCACAGAAGGCAAGCAACAGGGCACCAAAGATACAATTTAATGGTGATTATTTTAGAATTTTTTTTTGTCCTTTTATATTTATCTTACAAGATGATGACCATTTGGGCAAATTCTCTGCTAATTAGGTTGTGTCAACATGTAATGGCTCCAATGAATAGGACAGGCAGGCGTCCAGCTGGTGATATGAGTCACGTTAAGATGCTTTTGGCTTCAATGGAGAAGGTGACATGTTGGGTGGTGGGATGCTATTAGGGATGTTTGGTCAATGTATTGAGTGCAGGGAGATCACGACCTCTTGACTCCATGTCCGATCTTTTTGTCCTTCGCGCTAATTAAAGCTACAAAAACTTATCAACAGACTCAGACACCAAGCAAAACAAATGTGACGGCTCTGAAGGTCTTTGAAGGCTTGAGATCTCCAGGCTAAGATCTGCCATTCATTACTCCCCAAGCATCACTGCCCCCGCTGACATGTCTAAGCCCTGATCAGCTTTGAAATGGTTCTTTGCTCCTTCTGAACATTGCTAACAAGATTGCATCCCCTGGAGGTGTTGTTTTGTTTTTTCTGTGAAAATTTTTTACTTTGTGCAAATTGGCAATTTGGTAATTCTTAAAGGGAATCTGTCAGGTCCAAAACTCAAATGTAGTTACGAATTCCACCACATGTGTATGGTGCATGCTGTATATTATAACAGCACCCACATTTTTCTGGTTTGCCCCTCTAAAACCCTTGTTTTATCCCTTCAAAAAGTCTCCTTTATTCCTTTTTTCAAGGCGTCAAAGAGAGTGGGGTAGATTTATAAAACATGGTGTAAAGTAGAATTGTCTTAGTTGCCCCTGGCAACCAATGAGATTCCACCTTTCAGTTTCCTAAGAATCTGTGAGGAATGTAAAGTAGAATTTGATTGGTTGCTAGGGGCAACTGGGCCAGTTCTATTTTACACCAGTTTGATAAATCTACCCCAGTATTTTTCTCTGCTATGCCTATCCTTCTTTGAAATGCTGCCCCTTCCAATCCTGGCCTTGTTGATTGACAAGTAGGGTTCTCTTAAAGTCTCTTAGAATCCCACTTAAAGTGAATGTACCATCAGGTACAGTACATAGCTTTGAGTTTTTTACATGAATGGATTGGCGCTGGTGAGGGGATGCCCGTGGCGCAGTCCTTTTTTTGAACCGCGGCCTGGCGCCGGTGTATTCTGGCATGAATCTCTGGAGGAGGGCCCGCCGGCCCCAAGTGTGATGAAACCCCATTCCTTTGTTTCAAATGGATCCGTGCCACAGAGGGGAGGGGAGATCGTCACATTGAAGGCGCCCCCTCCCCCCCCAGGGCAGCCCCCAGTGCTTCATACTGGGCCGGTGCTCAGAAATAGACCGACAATGTGTGCGAGAATCACATGGCGGCTCAAAAAAAGGACAGCGCCACTTGCATCCCCACGGCAGCGCAGATTCATTCAAGTAAATAAAACTCAAAGCAATGGACCTGATGGTACATTCATATTAAATGCTCAGGAATTCAAGCAAAGCTTAGAGACCCCTGTTTGTCAATCAAAAAGGTTGGCGGCAGAGTAGGTAGAAGGATCGGTGTTAAATACACGCCTCTTTGTTACTATGAAATGGGGTAGAACACACTTTTCTTTTTGGAGCTGTGAATGTGTCATGTGTTACAATGTTTGCACCATACACTATATAGCGGCATTTCTGGCTACATGTGCATTTTGGATGTGACAGATTCCCTTTAAAATGTTTGTCATCTAATCTTTCTAATGTTTGTATATTTAAGGGTAAGCATTAGAGATTAGCCAGCTTTTCAAGAGTTCAGTTCAGGAGGAGAGATATTGTATTAACAGTTTATTCAATGGTTAGCCGTCGGCCATACATCGCTATTAGTGATGAGCGAATAGTGAGATATTCGAATATTCGATATTCGTACGAATATCCTGCGAATATTCGAATATTCGATCCCATTAAAGTCTATGGGAACAAGTATTCAATTATTGAAAAACATCTATTTGACCATTTGGAGGGTAAAACCGGAAGCTGGGGGATTTGAACGCTTATCGAATATTTATCGAATATTCGTGGGATATTCGTACGAATATCAAATATTCGAATATCTCACTTTTCGATCGAATATCTATTCGATCGAACAGTATTCGCTCATCACTAATCGCTATTACACGCAGCTATGTGCGGTTGGTGGCTGATCATTTTAGGTCAGGACCTAAAGACACGATCAGCCGATGATCATTGTCATCACCTGCATGCAGTTAAAGTGGCACTGTGATTGACAGGGCCGGGAGCCATTGGCTCCCTGCCCTGCCAACAACTCTTCTTGCTGGAGGCAGCATTGTGCTTCCAGCCACATGAGGCCACTCTCTCCCCCGTACTCTGGTACACCAATAGAGAAAACCTACTGGAGAGCACTGTAGCTACTGTGCGGCAGATAAGTGTGGGCTTTTATTAATTTTTTTTTTTTTCCTTATCGTTTTTGCAGTCAGGAAATACTGAAGTATTTCCTGAAGTTTCCTGTAAGGCTTCCTGATCAGTATTTCCTGAATGTAAAAACGGCCAAAGACATATGCATGGGGCCTAAATGGGTTGTCTTACCGTTAAGTAAACACTTAAGGCCATGTTAGATGACCCGGCCTGCCGTGTAAGGGTCCTATTGGGCAAAATTTTTTTCGTTTCCAGTGATTTACGATAAGCGATTGCAAATGAACACTTTTGGGAACAATCTGAAGTCATTCACCACAATACATAAAACAATCGTAAGTTACGATTGGTCTGGTATACAAATTATCGTAATTACAAACAAATGATGTGTACTGTATATAAACCGAAAGATTTGCAAGCGATTAGCGAACCATTAACATCAATTTTATGGTCAGCTCAAAAGTAGAGATGACCGAACAGCGGAAAATCTTAAGTTCCATCGAACTCAAACATTTTCGGACGTGCAGCATTTGATTCCCGATGCTTTCCCGGTCCATGGGGAAGGAGGAGTCAGCCTGGGTACTGCCTGGAATTCCGGGATTCAGCCTAGGTAATAGCATCGGGGTCACAAGAAGGCATCGGGAATCAAATGCAGAAGGTTCAACAAGGTTCGAGTTCTATAGAACCAAAGATTTTCCGCAGTTCGATCATCTCTACTCAAAAGATGTGATCAACGACATACAAACAACTTTCATAAATTGTTTGATGGTTGCTTGCATACACACGGAAAGATTATCGATTAAAGTTTAACGATATAACGATTTTTCACACAATAATCTTTCCGTGTAATAGCGAACAAGCACTAATACGTTAGATTGGCATTCCTTTACGGAGTACTGAGAAGTAATTCTAAGTAATTTATAATTATGAGCTGTTAGTTTTAGGGGGTTTTAACCTGGATAAACAACCCATGTAAAAGGGCCAGCGATCAACCAACATACAAGAAAACTTTTTTTTTTTTTATCAGCATCTTTTGTGCAGACATTTAAAGCACCACTCGTTGGGCGCACCACTTTCCGTGTAAATTGTTGCCGACTATGATGAAGTTAATAGGATCTACCAATGGTTCGTGTGGCCAAGCTGCAGAATTGGTTATACCTTCTAAGGGCTGGGCATGAGGTTGAGTCATGTAAAAGGGCCCAGACTGTGAATAAAACTTGTGTGATGGAATTAATTAAAATAATGAAGCAGTTATTCAGTTTGTTAATCTGGTGTAAACCGAGGACAACAAAAAAAAATCATCAACTGGTTTCAAAAAATAATTTGAAACTACTATTTAAAAATTTCAAGTCTTCTAGTACTTATCAGCCGCTGTACGTCCTGCAGGAAGTGGTGTATTCTTTCCAGTCTGACACAGTGCTCTCTGCTGCCACCTCTGTCCATGACTGGAACAGCCCAGAGCAGGAAAGGTTTTCTATGGGGATTTGCTACTGCTCTGGACAGTTCCTGACACGGACAGAGGTGGCAGCAAAGAGCACTGTGTCAGACTGGAAAGAATACTCCACTTCCTGCAGGACATACAGCAGCTAATAAGTACTAGAAGACATGAGATTTTTAAATAGAAGTAATTTGAAAAAGTATTTTTTTTTTTTTAGTACCTTTTCAAAATCTAAATTTTCCAAACTATTAAAGGGAAACTAACAGCAGGTTTGAAGTCTCTAGCTTGCTGTTATGTTTCTCATAGGGCCGGGGACGCTGAGGAAGAAGGTCATTGTCTTACTTTCATCCTCAGCACTGTTTTTGTTAAATCTTCAATATCTAATAAATATGTGAATTTAGCAGTTTGGTGCACTAAGGGAGGTACTACAGCCCACAGTAAACCTATGTGCCCCATCACTCTGCAGTATTGTGCACCGGAGTGATGCCACTACAGCCTCAATATTCATCTGAACCAAACCGCCTAATTTACATATTGATTAAAGAGATGATTTTGTGAAAACAACGCAAAAGAAAAAGTTAAGAATCCTCAGCGTCCCGCGACTGTCTTCTAACCTGCTGTTAGTTTCCCTGTAACTGACAAAACAGAAATAATATATATCTAAGGACTAAAGATGAGCAGCTTGGGTTGGGTCACTCAGCATTTAAATACCAGTGCCTGGAGAAGTTGGATGCAGCCCTAGAAAGTCCGGGAAAACATGGATATAGCCATAGGCCATATGCTGTATCTATGTTTTTCAGGACTGCTTCCAACTTCATCTGCACTGGTATTCGAATACCGAGCGATCCAACTCGAGCATGCTCTAGTTCCGCTCATCTCTACTAAGGACCCCTTAACGTGTAGCTAAATCGTATTTGACATCATAAATACAATCAGACATAAATGTACAAATAATTATTTTATTCTTTTCTTGGTGAACAATATGAACTATTATAAAGTTTCACATTTTGGCCAGTATCAGTTAAAAAAAAAAAACACATAAAAAAACGAATAAAGAACCAATTGATTTATCAGATATGTAAAATATAAAATATGTAAAAACTTTAAACATTGGCATACAAATAAAAAAACCATAATTAATACAATAATATAAAAATACAGCATAGCCATTAGGCTTTATCTAAAGCCCACCTGGCATTTAAAATTGATGACCAAAGAGCCATCACTAAAATAAAATAAAAAAGGAAGTTTATAAATAAAGTTGTATTGTATTGCTCGAGCCGATTGGCCCACTTACTAGGAACTTTTCCAGAGGAAAAAAAAAAATAGAAAAGATCCTATAGTGTATGAGGCCTAGAAATCTTTCCGACTCCTTTCCACCTTGACCACCCAGACATAAGCATGACCAGTGAGGTATATAGAACATAACACTGTCAGGCATATGCACAATTTAAAAAGTGCACAAAATTAGCCCTGCCTCGAAAATCGAGGATAAGCCTGTGTTTCATTTTCGCGAAAGTGTTCATCTATTTGGCATTGGATAAGTGAAAACGAGCCACAAATAGTGTTTGTTCAAGTCCCAGCAGCAGTATTGCAATTCCCTTAAAGACATGAATCCATGTCCGTAATACTCCTAGAGAAATATAAGTCTCTTAAGGCTTTTTCGATCATTTCTGATAAGTTTGCATACTCTTGAGTATCATCATACGTCAAGCACCAAGTCGTATTGCTGTTCCTTCTTCCGCCTGCCACATTTGGTGATTAGCGCCACGTACAAAGTCAATAGCATCACCCAGTAGCAGGCGTAAAGTATTGCACCGATTATGAGAACTGTCTGTTCAGATTCTGCAAATGGCTTTTTTGTTTCCCTCCATATGGTGTAAATGACACCACCTAAAAGGATTGTAAACCAAACGGTTATAGGAATCAACCCTATAAAGTTGACGACGATAGTTTTTCTTCCCGATGTGCCCCAACCTGCTTTGTTGATGGTCGCGATGGCAAACATCTTGGCAGGTAGTAAACTGGACATGTAAAGCACTGAGTAGAGCGACATAAAAACCATAACAATATTCCCCCGAAGGGCGCTAGCGAAAGAAGACTTGATGAGGCCAACAAATTGTACAGTCAACAAAAAGAGCAAGATGTTCCAAATGCGTCCTCGGTAGAATAATTGGATTACAGTGGCTATAAGGAAAAATGGGAAGAATCCGGTGATCACAGCTTCATAGGTCATCCATAGATGGTGTTTGTGGAACCACATGGCATTGTATAACCACTCACGGAAGTAGGACTTGCTCCATCGTGTCTGCTGATTAAGCCACCGTAGATACT
Organism: Dendropsophus ebraccatus; assembly: GCF_027789765.1. Taxonomy (NCBI): domain Eukaryota; kingdom Metazoa; phylum Chordata; class Amphibia; order Anura; family Hylidae; genus Dendropsophus; species Dendropsophus ebraccatus. Next base: position 21,134,368 of record NC_091455.1, on the reverse strand, counting down.
CAATGGGGGTTTCGGTAAGGCATTTGGATCGTGCTGTGTATTTGGTTGCATAGCCAAGACTCAAAACTCGGTTGGTTAGATGCCTGTCATCTCCAAAGCTACACTGGGAACCCAAAAATTCTTGATTGTACCAATCTTCTAAGAATTCATGAAGCAACGAGTTTCTGTACATCCCAAGAGGTCCGCTAATGCACTGGACACAGCCAAAGTAGGACTGGCAGGCTCTCTCGATGTTGAAGGCCATCCAATATCTCACGCTACTTAGAAAGGAGATCCATGAGTCGTATTTATTCAAAATCTGTATGGCAGAAGATAAAAATTATTAATATATGGGAAGATCAGGGATTGTGTCAGATTCGAAAAAATATAACTATAGTCTTCTAAAACAGCGCCTCCTTACCACAAGTTGATTGTGGTATTGCAACTCTTAAAGTACATTGAATTGAGTTGAATACTAGAGATAACCTACGTGTCGGTAGGAAGAGCCACACTTTTTTTTGTTATCCTGCCCTTTAATTTTTTTTTCTTAGTTTTACATAGTGTTTGACTGGTATCCATGATACAAAAACTATGAAAAAGTTGAAAGGTATAATTTGCAAATTAAACTAAAAGATATCTAAAAATACACAAAGGCGGTATACATCAGTATCCTATCTAAATACATGGATGGGATTTAATACAGAAATAATGACTCCGGTTGAAAACGACATCAGACTAAATTATACGTATGAAGCGAAGGAACAATAGGGCAGTGAGCTGAACATCAAAAGGAACATCTAAGTGTTTCTCGTTCGTTGGTCATATTTTATTGTAATTGTAAAAGCACAAACGCTTGTCTAGCGGGGCTTGGACTTCCTGCCAGTCCTCAGGATAATCATAAATTAGAATTTCAGCAAGCCCCATGTCATCCAAGTGACTACAAGCAGTATTGCTTTCAAAGGGATAGAGCTAGCCAAAACCAGCAAGGAGCTCCTGGAAATGACAGGCTACAGTCTGGCTGGGGTTACGCTCAGACATCTCCATAGGCAATAGACAGCTGGCAGCTTTTTGTTTGGTAAGAAGACGTATAAATCTATATCAGACCATGTTATTCTAGACAGCTAAGAATCGCATCATTGAGATGTTGAGAATGTGCTGTGGAATTTGATTGGACCAAAGGCCCAACTTTAGAACAGGCCTCTTTGATTATTATGGGCCCTTTAAAGCACTAGTTTGCCCTTTGTAAGCGTGATGCAGCCAGACAAAGAGCGGGATAGGCGTGAAACAGGCCGTCGCTGTATGATGTACTATGCTTTACTCTCTCCTCCTTGATGAAACCCAACTTGTCTCCAAATTTAGGAATATGTTCCGGGGCGTACCGGCATACTGGGGCATTGTTGGGAGCCTAACAGGTAAGTTAAGTTAAGAATAAATTTAATGCCCTAGCACTGTATATAAATATCCTGGCTATGGGAACATGGCTTGTTGTCACCTCCACTGGCCCCATGCATGTCTTGCCATCCAAGCTTTGCCTTACCTAATGTTCTTGCTAAACAGTTAGGATGTACAGTGGCATAGCTGGGTATCTGGCAAGGACCAAGTGCTAGGGGGGCACCACAAGCCATCATGGTTCTCTTTTTGCCAAGACATTGGATGCCAATCTATTGTATCCTTGATACTCTGATCAAGACAAGTAGCTTGTTGTCACCACTACTGGTATCCAAGACTTAGGATCATCAATTCCCCTTCCTAGCCTTGTCCCTCCTGGGAAGTCACTTTTACTTGGCTAGAGTACTTAGATATGGGGCAAGGGCAGCAAACTGAATCCTTGTCCCAGATGGAGGTACTATGCATGTGTATACATATATACAGAAATATCAATTTTTGGTGAAAAACACCCAGACTATTCATTTACCTGCACATCTCCACCCACTCCTCCGACCATGTGGTCTTCTTCCAGAACTTTAACCATCTCGACAGATGAAGCTGGATCTAGCACAGTATCAGAATCGCACACCTGATTAAAAAAAAAGAGAGAACACATATAAGTAATGATTAAAAAAAAAATTAATCCATAAAAACAAAAAGTAAAGAAATATACAAAAAATATTTAAAGGTTACATTTTTACGTCATAGTTTAATTTATTGTTTATTACTTTTTTGTTTAAATTTATATGATAGGGTTTTTTTTCTCTTTTTTCTTTTTGCTGGAAGTAGTTTTCCCTTTATTTCTGATGTGCCAGGCTCTAAAGAGTTAAGTATGGCCGAAGCCCAAAAACACTCCAGCTATGACACAGACACTTGGACGCCGCAGGTGCTGCGTATTGTGGGAACATCTCCGCGTCGCAGTGGAAGATGAACACAAACACAAACTTTTACATCGGTCTCTATGACTCGTTTCTCTGATGGGATAACTCGGCTTTCAGCAACAGGCTCTTATTGTATCACTTTTATTGCTCAGCAAATAGAATATTTGCAGCTGTTGGCTGAAAGGAACAGAATATCGAGTTGTAATAAATAAATGAAATCAGTCAGTCCCGGCCAGGGACAGAAAGCAGAAATGAGCAGTAAAAGAAGACAAAAAAAACCCAAAACTCTCAAATTAACTAAATTTTGGTAAAATTTGCAACCAAACAGTAAGGTCTTAATTATGGGAACTATGAGAACCCAAGGACCAATCTTCCATGTAATTTAAAGGGATTTTCAAGGCAAAAATGAATGATTATCTATGCCCAGGATGGGCCATTAATCACTGATCAGCAAGGTATCCCCATGGATCAGCAGATTGGCGCTCACAATACACAGTTAATGGGGCCAGAAGACTTTGGCTTCATTCACTGAGTAGTGGTGGCCTCAAAATAACAAGAGTTGGTTAGTTGCCAACTGATCGTGGCCCTGTTTACTGCGTTTGTTAGTGTTGCTGTTGATCAGATGCCAGAATTTGGCTGAACAGAGATTGACGACCTCTCTTGAGGATAAACAATCAATTGTATCAGACTCGAGCATGCTCCAGTTGCGCTCATCTCTACTCATGGTACTTCTAATTGGTCAGGGATTGGGACTCAACACAATTACTTTATAACTTGTAACCAAGAGACATTTATAAATCTGCATGGTAGCTGCATACACAAAACAAGACTTTTCATCAAAACATTTTGCAAATTTTCTTCATGTCCTAATTTTATGGAAGGATTTAACCACAGGTCTTAAATTCTATAACTTTTCATGGGTAATTCCAAAATTTTTCGCTCAAAAAGTCACTCTTACACATAACTATTCATGAGATGATCAGCTGTTGAGGCAGGAAAAGAAAAAAGAATAATCAAAACCTGCCTTACATCGAGAAACCTAGTTTTCCTGGAAGAATGCCACTAGACTGTTTTGGGATTAGAAAACTCACAGATTTAACGTCAAAGACTGAAAAAACTTTCACCAGATGTACTCTGTGTGCTGGGGCAAGGAGACCCTCCCTATACAACGGGATCCTAGGGGATAAGAAGACCCGCCTGACTCATAGTTAAGAGACAGTCAAATGGATTTGGAAGGTGATACACGCCGGGGAATTCTAGAGTGATGACTTTCTCAGGAGAAGATATTTTCTATTACACCGCTGCCAACAACCGGCAAATCTACCGTGTCGTGTTCTAGTTGTGGCTGCAGAAGCTCTAGGCTCCGGGGTTTATGGGGTTAAATCGACTTGACCTTAATTTACATTACAAGATGCAGCCAAACCTCAGGTGTCGAGGAGTTAAAAGAGAAGAGTGGAGGCCATATGTATAGCGCAGGAAAACATTCCCTACATGTGTTTCGTCTTTGCAGAGTTTTTTCTTTTTTTTTGGTGAAATATAAGGACAGCTTTGTTGCAAATGTGGGAAAATATTTTTGTCTAATTTCTACAACTGGAGCTGGAGGTTTAGTCTCGTGGGCCAAGAGTAAGCCGAGGTGAGGCGAGGAACTGAAATATTAACCTAGTGAAAGGCTATAAGTAAAATATTAATATCAACAAGGAATAAATTATAAGAAATATTTTAAATCAATAGAAAATGGGGGCTTTACAATGGGGGGGGGGGGGGTCTTGTCAATCCCATAGACTTACATTGGGGTTGTCTTGGTCATGGGTCAAAAGCTGGAAGAAAATGCGCTTACCGCACACTTCTCTTGGCTTGTTTTTGAGATTGGTTGTGGTCAGAATATTTAGACCCTGACCAATCAAAACTTTTTGACTTGTCAAAAGTTTTTTAAAGTGACAGTGCCCATTTAAGAGTACCCCTAGTCTCATATATCTGGTTTTTGTTTTCAGCACATGTTGGACTAGTATGGTAGTCTAGCCAAAAATGCCGACTGCAGCATTTCTGGATCTGATCTCTTGACACATTCCCGTTGAGGTCCATGGAAAGCCATAGTTTTGAAAAAGTTTTGCAATCTTATCAGCATGCAGCTAATATAAGTTACACCCCCCCAACAACATAAACAATAACCTGTATGTAAGCCTGCTTGGCTATCTAATAGGACAAAGATGGGTGTATTAAGAGACAAGTGAATCTACCAAAAATGTATTTTGAGGAGAATTTACTTGGATAAGGACGGGACAAGGACTCCTGTCAAAAGAATCACTGGAGTGGATTCAACCAAAGCAAATCACACCTTATCAATTCGATCATGTTTAGGTATGGTACAAACTTTTCAGCAGTGCTGAAAATGGAGGAAAGGTTTGCTTTATGAGAAACCCTTACTGATATTTTAAGGCCATTAAAGATGAGCATAGATTTTCAATTACTGACAGTTGTCTCTTCCGGCCTTCTCATACACATGAATGTTTGACATGGCCAAGTGTTCATGTTTTCTCTATGGGAAGAAGAGGAGTAAGGCACAGCCAGACAATAGAACCATAGGGTCAATCGTGAAAATCAAACACTCTGAACCCTTCACCCCCACTAACAACACCTGTCAGTGGAGAATCAGTAGGTTAGTTAGTTCGCTGATCTTGCCAAAGGTGGATGGTTCGACCAACTTTGCTCTAAGGTGTATGGACTTCTTTAGTGTATTCATCATAGCTAAGTGGTATTGTGAAGCTTCTGGGCCCTAGTGCAAAATCTAGTATAGAGCCTCCACTTACTCTGTCGTATTTATTACATGGTAGCAAAGGGGTCTTTGGCCCCCTTGGCCAACAATATAAAGTGTATGGGGGTCTCCTGTTTCTCCGCATGTTGGAATGTCTCTGCCTGTCCCTTTTTGTTCTCAGAGGAAAAGGCCCGTGCCAGAACCGTCTACCTGTGGATTACTCCCCCTCTTCTCCATAGGGAACACATAAACGTTGAACCATACCTGTGTATGGATATGACTAGAAAGACAACTTTCAGCTAAACGATCAGTCAGTCGACAGTTATAGAAGGTGTTTAGGCACCACAAGGCTTTGGAGAGACTGCTGCCTTTCCATCCCCTAAGGCTATACCCTTGCATCATTGAGTTGAAGGAGACTCTCTTGGTGGCCTGTCTTTTATTCACAGTGCGTACATATATTTAAAAAAAAAAACTTTTTGGAAAAAGCTTAAAAAATACAGTTCCCTAAAAACAAGGCTATCATTGAATAAGGGATAAAACAAATTATCCAAGGACAACTAACATATGGTATAATGAGTCCATAGGTGTGATATAGTTCTGTATGATTTTTTATTTTTTTATGTTTTACTTTAGAAATGATTAATTATATTTTAAGGAAAATTAAAGAGGGGGGGGGGGGTCTACAAGATGGTTCTAAACTTGTATTTGATGATGTATTTTCCACCATTACCTAATGCTGCCAACCAGCTGTGTTATGTCTGAGCTCACATTGTACCACTATAGGTCATTTTGTTTTTTTATAAGGCCAATGGCCCACTTGCCATCAGGATATTAAAAATAAAGTACCCCCCCCCCCCCACGTAAGTATTATTTTAACCTGGTCAGACTACAGGTGACTATTCGGTTGGTTCATTCTAGCTATAATAGAGTGAAGGCATACATACTCTTCTGCACCTTCTAGGAGTGTCATGGCTTTCTAGGAACACATGTGCTTGGAGGGGGAGGAGAGGGAGGACTATGGTTAAAGGTGACACCCTGTCAGTTCTCTGGATGACGTTATCCACTTTCATTTCACTTTACAGTTTCTTCGGCCTCTTTATACAAGGGAGAAATCAACTTTCATGGAGCATGATGTTTTAAATAGTCTGAATGGTTCACTGTTTCGACGAGAGCCTGGCATATCCTATAACACTCTCCGCACTTTCTACAAAGGGCCCTTTATTTAGGACATGTTTGTGTTGGCGAACATGCAGCGACTTATTACTTACCTGCACATAATCCACGCTTCGCCCCAGAGCTTTGAAGGCGGTGTACATCACTTCACGTTTTCCTCCCCATTTTTGCATGATACACACGTATCTGTTGTTAAGAACCAACTGAGTGACTTGTTGTATAGTCTCTTTGTGCGACTCATCGGTTTCCCCGGGTCCTTTTTCGTGGAAGTTATTTTTCCAAACATAAGTGGCACTTCGATCGTTCCCCATAATCTCGCTAAATATATCCATCATGTAGAGGTCATCGTCGGCGTTACCATCGATGACCATGATGACCTTCATTCCGGGATAGGTCAACCGTTTCACAGACAGTAAACATTTTCGTAAGTAGTCAGGGTCCTCTTGATATGCAGCAATACAAAGGGCAACTGATTTATTCAGTTTGATAGGGGTTTCAAGAGATCTCCTCATCTTCCTGTGCTCTAGGTAAGCAAAGAGGCTTTGGATGAGAAGATGTAGTGCTAATATGGCACCGTATAGTCCAAAAGAAAAGTAGTAGTTGTCCGTTTGGATAAACTGATACCCTACAATATAAGCAGCTGTGATTCCTAGTAAGAGGGACACTCCGAAGAGGGTAGTTCCAAGTATTCGTAGGATACATATAAATCGTTCACAATGCATCTGAAATGAAAAAAAAAAATACAGAAAGTGTAAGTCATATGGCTTATTCTCGAATATATGGATACCAGAAGCCACCATATAGATCCACGACCCTACATTGGGATATCAATACATGGTGGCTTCTAGTATCAATCAACAAGAGACAATGTTACAAACACTTATGACCATAGAAAACAATCATTAAAAATTGATTTTTCAGGAAGGCTTCAGGACTTAAGTCAGCCATACAATCGTGATTTAGAAGTGTACAACTAGTTTTTCATAGTCAATCTGACTCAAGGTCAAAGAACAACGTTGATATCTGTCTAGGTCAATGGCAGAGAGGGACCAATGTACATTAATCAGGTATGAAGTTGGTAGACCATGTCCTCCACTAAAAGACCATGGATTGACGTCTAGATAGATTACATGTCGTAGGGTAGAACTTCCTTATGACTATATGTAAGGACTATAACAGCACTTAGTGTTGCTCTTCTATTCTTTAGCAAATACTGTACGTCTAACGTAAAAACCAATGACCAAAAACATCCAACCCATCAGATTAAGATTTGGGCAGGTGACGAAATACCACCAACAGCAATAGGTGGATATGGAGTACACACAAAACAAACATTTGGCCAGCTTCAGTCCTGTAGCAACATGAGGAAGACATATCTTTGTTAACATCCTAGTAGAGTGATGTTGACACTGTTAAGCCACAGCAAACCCTTTTTCTGAAATGGCTACTCCTTCTGAGAACAAAGGAGTTAAGCAGTGATAATCCATCACACCTGACCCCTTTCTGCACCAACATCATCCGTTGTTGGAGTCTCAAGAGTAGCGTTGAGCGGATCTGTCAAAGTTTTCAGTTCCGGCAACGTTATCTGAACGTGATCATTTGGTGTCTGAATCCCCGTGGCTGCAGAAGTTGGATGCAGCCCTAAGGAGTCATAGAAAAGGTGAACACAGCCATAGGCTGTATCCATGTGTTCCTGGCAGCCACAGGGCGGCATCCAACTTTTTTTTAGCTGTGGGAAATTAAACGTTGAGCATTTGGGTTCAGATAACATTGCCGAACACAAACATTTTAAAAGATCCGCAAAACACTACTCTCGAGAGGCCACCTGCCAATGGCGGCTCTTGCCAACTCTAGTATACAGTACACGGTATGGGGGCCAAACCTGCTCAGACTTTTGCCTGTGTATGGGCAACTTTACAGATCTTCCATTGGCGCACAGTTACGTGTTTGGCTGTTCCATGTCTATCTGACCTTACTTTACAAATCACCGTGTTACGGCGTCCAATAAATATCCATTCTAGTTGTTAAAATTGGGTGTAGCCTCCATGTACAAGGGTTGCTGACCTAACAAAGATCTGATAGGTAATTCTTTCCACCAGTCTCAAGAACTCTGGGACAGCCCAGATTATAGGCTTAGGTGCCAGTTTGTTTTTATTCACGGGTAAAGATTAAGGTCCTGGGAACGGTATGATAAACTGCCTCTGGCCTTTCTTTCCTTTGTGTTGTATCAGCTAACCGAGCATTCGCTGATTTCTCTCCCCTCACATCATCTCTTGGCTTCATCTGGATTTTGGAACACCACCCTGTTACATCATGCAACTGCAAATTCTGCCTTTCCTGTACAGCTAGAACCAGCCCAAACATTACTTAGACGCAGGCTGACTGGAGTGTTACAATGTCCTTCGTAGGATTAGCTTTGACTCGAGACGACTTCTTCCAGCTCGAAGCACATGCTGAAGTCGTTTGAATGCCGGAAGAGAGAGACGTCAATGCATATTTAATAGCTAGTCACGTGACTCGAAATGGAAGAATCAAAGTTGTGTCCTGTATTAAATTGTATCTTATTATTACCATTAACCTTACGTAGGAAAATTCATTACGTTTTCTGAAGTTCCTCACTTGAGACTGCAGAAAAATAGTGGACAAATGCTTCATTCAATTGCTCAAAGATGTTTACTCTTATTCCACTACCATTCTTCACTACCATTCCTGACCACCCCATATACATGAGCCAATATTGATAAACACTTTCAATAGCTGATGGTCAAACAGTTGTTTGACCAACAACTACCTCTTCCATCTTTCTCTCACACAGTCATGATGTACGGTTCAGCTGGGTGTGCGCAGGTTCTCAGTGGGAAGAGACCAATACACTGCTGCCAAACACTTCCTGAAATTCAACAACCTTAATCCTTCAAAATGATCTGTCAAGTGAAAGGCAGCACACCTCCGTACACTTAAAGGGGTTATCCACCACTACAAAAACATGACCACTTTCTTCCAGAGACAACACCACTCTTGTCTCCAGTTTGGGTGCAGGTTTTGTAACTCAGTTCTATTGAAGTGAATAGAGCTTAAAGGGGTACTCCGGCCTGGCTGTATTTTTCAGATATGGCCGGGGAGGGGGTGGTTATGGATGGCGGAGATCACTTACCTTCCCGTTCCAGCGCCGGGTCCCGGATTGCGGCGCCCCGTAGCCCCATCCTGTGGCTGCTTCCTGGTCTGAGCTGCTGCACGAGACGTAACATCTCAAGGCAGCTCAGCCAATCGGCTGCCTTGACACGTCACGTCTCGTGCGGCAGCTCAGACCAGGAAGCGACGGGGGTACTGGGCGCCGCAATCCAGGACCCGGCGCTGGAACCGGGTAGGTAAGTGACCTCCATCCATAAGCACCCCCTTCCCGGCCATATCGGAAAAATACGTCCGGGCAGGAGTACCCCTTTAATTGCAGACCACACCTGAATTGGAGACCAGAGTTGTGTTGTCTCTGGAAGAAAGTGGCTATGTTTTTGTAGTGCAGGATAACCCCTATAAGACAAACCTGTCAGCCCCACCGGAACAGTTGGGTTGGACAATGTTCCAACGTTGGACATGAGTTTTCTCCCATGTGTTTAGACATATCTAACAGTAAAAAGGATCAGAGATGGTAAACATTGTTATTGCTGATCCTTCTTTTTCTCAATATAATGTCTTGGGGAAGAGCGAGCAAACACTTTATGGAAAAAATAGTTAGCCAGTCCCACCAATGGGTTCTACTCCTCTGTTATGTTGATGGGCACCTTTAAGGCCCCCATACACTTAATACTAGAACCCGCCACAGTCGACAGAGTAAAGTGTATGGAGGCCTCCCAACTCTCCACCGACAAATGATATCAATGAGATCAATGTCTTACCCTTATATTCCCAGAGGAATAGACCACCACCACCATGGTTGTCTGGGGTCCAGCTTACACTTAACCATAGGGAACACATGACAAACTCAAATACATTTTCCTGGTCAGATGTGTACGACCACTACAGGTGGACACATGATGAGGTCATAGGGAGTTAGGAAAGCATCCTGGAATCTACCCGACTTTCTTCCCATGCAAGCAGAAGGCATTCGTAAAGCCACCAAAGACTCTCTAAGGCACCAATGAGCTATCTGGGACAGGGAGGCTTGCAGGGCATTGCACAAACATTAGTTGTTACTCTTTGGTGGCGTTGTTTGGTAACCGTGAGTTGCAGCTGCTCCGTACAGTACATTACAGAAGCCTTCCTAAGGGCTGAGAAGAAGGAACCGTACACATATGACTTGTTCTGTGCCAGAACGCCAGGATATTTAAAGGCCTCACTGTGTTACTGGAATGTGATGAATTTACCTCAAGTAGCACATGTTTTTTCACAAAAAAAGGCCTGTACTTTCATTGAATATGACAAAATAGCCTTTCAGGATAAGCTATAATCCTGGGAAAAAGAACGGAGCGGCCACAAGACCGGCCCCTGTTATGGAAAGTGCCCAATGTATATCAAAGGTATGGTTATAGTAAACATTAGAGCTGGGCAGGGTCATCCATCAAAGAGCCGGTGTGCCATACACTAATATAATGTCATTAACATCGGGGCTGGGAGATGTTATGTTATGGAACACAGTCTCTAGTCAGACCACATCTGGGCGAAAAATAGAGCAAAATAGAACAAACTGAGTTCACTTGTCCCCTTGTACTTGTCCGATACTGTAATCGACTTGCCGAACTGTTTGGAAACAGCTGTATATATGCTTTCCTAGGGTGGCATCCAACTTCTCCAGCTGCCGCAAGTCAAATGTTGAGTGTTCGGGTTTGGAGAATGTTGTCACATCCCGAACAGTTCGGCAAGCCCAAAACACTGCCACCCCATGCACAGGGCATGTGAAGTACTGCAACTCAGTGCTATAAGTCATGCTGTAATAAGAAACATACCCCAATGACCGGTATGGTGCTGTTTTTGAAAGGGGTCAGCCATGTTGGTTCCAATTCTCCACAACTGGACTTGACATACACCTATGATAAATGTCTCTCTAGTCCCAGAAGAGACATGACTGAAGTCAATATGGCCACCACTACAGCTCCAACAGAGGTTTTCCAGATCCCAAATAACCCATATACCCTGCAGGAGGGATCATTAGATAATATCCATGAAAGCTAGGTGACAACCCCCGAGGGAGCTGTAATGGAGGTGTAATATTTACTTAAATCAAAAACACAGCTGACAGGTCTCAGACTATGACCTCACGACTGCGCTGGTATCCAGTCACCCACAAGGTGATTATGGAAAAACAGCCGGGAATTGATCTTGCCACCAACATTGCCATTAATGGACTCGTAAAATTGTGTAATTCCCGACATACTCAGCTATTTCTCCCTTATTCATTGGAGTAAATAAATCCAGCGACGCGGTATTCAGGACTGTTACATGTCTGGGGATAGGATCGACAATAGCCCCACTCATGTGAAGGCTGACGTCTTGTACTGGTTCATCACTCAACAGGGCGATCTCTTCTATATTGACAGGACACACTCAAGAAGGATGCTGACTAGAAAGGATAGTCACAGTCTCTAAGATAGATCAATTTTGTAACAACGGGACAAACCTCACCCAATTGAATGCAAAATCATAGAAGCCATCATAGAAGCCAAGATTTTGGGACATACTGGTTGTCTCTCATGAAGGTTCTTGTCTCGTAAACACTTTGCAACCTGCTTCATAAAGGACCATATTGGTCCAAAACTTTTCCTTTTATGATTGCAATCAGAATAAACTTTATAATAAAATTTAATTTGGTCCCCTTGATATCATAGAAGACAACACTTCGAACCATTATGGCTCCTTACTGAGCAGGTTGTAATGGGCAGCTGGACAAGTGTCACCATTGCAAATGACAATATGTCCAGAAATATTGACGTGTAGGATGGCACTCGAGGCTTAATACATTTTTGCACAATTAACACATTCAGTCAGGGGTTGGGGGTGCTTTCCTGCTATTAAAAAAAGGGGACTTTCCCTGGGTCTGTGCGAAGATTTGCTAAGACTTTCTATCCTTTCCCATAAACTGCTTTCCATTACCTCTACTATATGAAGATCTGGAACTTAGAGCACCCAAAGGGAATTCATGGCTATGGTTGGGCCCAAGAATGGATGAATCAAGCTAAGATTGACCCCATTCTCTTATCATGAAAGAAGGAACAGAGCCAAATATATCTGTCTCGGAAGGCGTAGTTCAATAAATGCCTAGTGGACCTTCACATCCCCAGCCTGGGGTATGTAGAAGGGTAAGCTGCCACTAGACTAGTGCTATGTTGTCAGTTAATCATATCTACTGAGAGTTACTTGAACCATGAAGACGTAAAACTTAGAGAACCACATGGCATTCATCCCCTTGGGGATGAGATTGGCCATAAGAAGATAGGGCCCACCTCGGATTGGCCTTATCCTCTTCGGCAATGAGACAGCAAGGCAGATAGGATCAGGGTAATGGTCACATCCCTTTTCTCTTGTATAAAGTATGGAAGGACCTTCCCATTCTAGGCTTGGGGTACAGATAGACCAGCATCGGGAGAGAGAACTTTCCCCACATTTCCCACACCCCTAAAACGTAGACCACTAACCACACCTCTAGCCACAGAGAGCTAAAGAGTTCCGTTTTTCGTTGCCTTGGTTCGAAACAATGCTGCACTGTTTTCAGTGAAAGAGGTTAGGCGATAATCCTTGTAGAGCGCAAACCCATAAAATGAATAGGAAGGGATGGATTAATATAAAGAATGTAGACTTAACTTGATTACCCACCAGAGCCTGTGGGGCTGGATACATGCACAATCTCACTGTGGAAAATTATATCATGTCTGCAGTGGTCCCAAAGATCCTTCGCCTGCCAAGTGTTATAGAGGCCAGGAATTATAGAATTAGGATTAAAACAGAAAGGTCTGGGAATGAAGGGAACTGCCCAATAGAGATGAGCAAGACAAGAACTAAACTCTTCTCCGATAGTAGTCTATGACTGTAGGCAAAGCCACCGCGGGTTATTGGTTCAACTAAGGACCAAGCTGGGGGTTTCCCTAAATCCTATAGATGCCATTATTGCTTAATCTATTGGGCTTCATTGTGTTCTTCCTCGTTCTACAAAGCAATTCAAAAAGACCAGACATGCATGGGCCACGAGTGACCACAATTAGGTTGAATATGGATGTCCTGGGATTGAATTGCATTGTGAATGATAGTGATAAGATAGCATATGATTTACAAATGGACAAGAACATCAATAACCACTGGTACCCATGTATAGTGTTGAGCGGACTTGCCAAATTGTTTGGGTTTGGTAACATTCTACGAACGTTCTGCATTTCACGATAGCTGTATCCATGTTTTCCAGGACGTCCTGAGGTGACATCCATCTTCTTTAGCCACCAGAAGTCAATTGCCAAGAGTTTGAGTTCAGAGAATGTGGCCGAACCCAAACAGTTTGGCAAGTCCACTCAACACTACTCATGTATGACCAATCTAAAGGCTCATAGACCTTCAATAGTAGTTGGTCGGATGTTCATTCAACTAATTGGTATCTCAACTGATCCCCCCCCCCCCCCCACATGAACAGTCAATTCAACTGAATACACTCATATGTTATAAATGCAGAGCGGGTGTCTAAAACCCTGCCAGACTCCACTGATAGTGGCTTATTTCCCCGAAAAATGAAGTACACTTGAAGTTCAATGTGTGATGCTACTCTCCTCCAACATCCTCTGTTCTGTAAAGTTGGGAGACCTCCCAACTTTATAGAGATGAAGGACATGATCACATATCCCGCAAGTTCTCAATACTACAGTGTAGTGATCAGCTGGGCAGAGAGGGAGAAGACTGAGCTGTACAGTACGTGCGTTCGTGTGTGTGTGTGTGTGTCAGTCAGTCAGTAAGTGTATGTGTCAGTCAGTAATGCCTGTCAGTCAGTAATGTGTGTGTGTGTGTGTGTGTGTGAGTCAACAATTTGTGTGTGTGTCAGTCAGAAATTTCTGTCAATCAGTAATGGGTGTGTCAGTAAGTTTTTGTGTGTGTGTGTGTCAGTCAGTGATGTTTGTAAGTAATGTGTGTCAATGAGTAAGTGTGTATGTTAGTGGTGTCTCAGGTAATTTTACATAGTGGATGGATGAGGGGCCCGCTAAGGCTCTGTCGCCCAAGGGCCCACAAAAACCTGGAGCCGGCCCTGTTCATGCATATTAGCTGGTCCAGCATGGTTGGATGACTTGTAACTAATGTGTATGGGGGCCATAGGGGCTTTGCTCATTAGAGTCAAGTGTTGTCCAAAAACAAGTACTACATATGACACAATGCACAAGGAGCATAACATTTAAAAGGGTGCTGTCAACAGTGGATGAACATGTCAAAAGTTTTGATTGGTCAGAATTTGGGTGTTTAGATTTCATAAAGCTAGAAGAGCGGGCTATGTCCATTCTCTCCGCCGCTCTGTGCACATAACCCAGACGGATTCCTAATGTTACTCTATGGGACTATCTTGTGTCATTCATGCAGAGACAGAAGTGCTAAGCTGAGCTCTTCTCCCTGCTCTTCTAGTGAGTAGTGGGGTTCTAAACACCCAGACCCGATTGATTATTACTTATGACATGTCATTGTCATGAATGTGCCTGTGCTGAGTTCCGTGCGCCCCTCGGCTGGTACTGTGCGACTAAGATGGCGCTGATACTCAGTGTTTTGTATGTGTTGTGCTGTAACCTGAACCCTGTCTGAACACTGGCCTGTTTCTATCAGGATGTTCAGCCCCACCTGTTTGCTGTGTGCTCTGGCCATGTAGGAGTTACACTGCTCCAGTTCTGTGCACAGGTGATTTAGTTGATACCAGGAGCCTTGTCCAATAGGGGCTGGGAGTTTCTCCTTATTCCCTATAAGTGTTTGGCTGAGGCTCATTCTGGTGCCGGTTATTGAGCTTGTCTCAGCCTGCTTCTGCCTCTGTTTAGCTCTGTTTATTCTGACAATTTTGCCTTGTATTCTGACTATCCCTGCTTGCTGCCTGCCCCTGACCATATTGCCTGTTTATTGACCTCGCTTCTTGGATTGTGATTTTGTACTTTTCTGCCCGATTGTTGTGACCCGGACTGTTGACTATTCTTTATTGTGTTTTGTCTGTCTGTCTTGTCTTTGTGTCCCACCAAGCCAGTACAGGGACCGCCGCCCAGTTGCTGCCCTAGGGTTTAGCCTAGGGGGGCAAGTAGGTAGAGGACAGTGGGCGGGGCTGAGCTTAGGGCTCACTGTCTTGTCTTGTCCTGCTGTCCAGTTCCTGACAGTCATGTCAACTTTTTTACAGTGACTTTAAATGTGTCCCTGTCATTAGAAAAAAACTTTTGACGTATCGCAGAGATGTATCCAAATTTTCGATCAGTCTCCCACCGGTTTCTAAAACGAGCACAATAGAGTGTCTCCCACCTTGGAGGACCTGTCCGTCCTGCATTACACAGACAACCCATTAATTTTAATGTGTAATGCTTCATTTCACCTGTGGGGGAGCTGCAGGGAAATCAAACTCTTACTGCCACAGATTACAGCTGATCGCAGAGGATCAGGAATACACTCAGAGATTCTTATAACTTGTAGGAATTGTCGAAAGAGGAGAATCCCTTTAAAACTTTTGCCATTGAGCATACAGATGCGTTGACTTCTACAGCTGGCTATGACACAACGACTAATGACCCCCGCTGACAAGTAAGAGTTTTCCTAGGTCAAAGAGGTGACGAGGAGGACGTGACAGTTAAGGAGTGTCAGCCATATGTTACATCACTCAACTGCTCCGCACATGTTTCTTAGAGGGCTATGGCTGGCCTGTAAACCTGTCAACGCATTTCACGCTGGTAACCCCAGAAAGTAATACCAGTCCTAGAATACGTAATATGGGAGATGCCCTCCATATTGGGCATATATATATATATATATATATATATATATATATATATATATTCTGCCATAAGAAGGAGCGATGTATAACTAGATATCAGGAGTTCAAACTTGACTCTACATCATTGACAAACTCAGCTTTGCTACATCGGCCCTATAACTACTGTATATTATGGGGGAGATTAATCAAACATGGTGTAAAGTGAACCTGGCTCAGTTGCCCCTAGCAACCAATCAGATTCCACCTTTCATTTTCCAAAGAGTCTGTGAGAAATCTGGAATCTGATTGGTTGCTAGGGGCAACTGAGACAGTTTCACTTTACACCATGTTTGATAAATCTCCCCCTATGTGTATAATAATTGAGCTGACATGTTCTCCCGTTCTTCACGTCCACTTTGGGGTTTGTAAGACTCAATGGGGGAGATTGATCAAACATGGTGTAAAGTGAAACTAGTCCAGTTGCCCCTAGAAACCAATCAGATTCCACTTCTCATTCCTCACAGACTCTTTGGAAAATGAAAGGTAGAATCTGATTGGTTGCTAGGGGCAACTGGGCCAATTCTACTTTACACCATGTTTGATGAATCTCCCCCAATGTGTAATAAATTGATTCTTAGAGCTGGTTACATGGGAAAAACATAGAAAACGTCATTGCGGCCGTCTAGCGAGTTTCCCATCTCCAAAAAATGTAAAACATTTCCTTTTCCAAAATAAAAATTAAAAAAGCCTTAAAAATAATAAGCTTCCATTTACTCTCCTTGGAAACAGACAACGGACCACCCTCAAATTGTAATTGTCCCAAGTGACCACTAGGGGAGTAGCTGCATATTGTGGCTTGGCAAAGGACATGACAACTAGAGAGAGAATGTAATACAATATACAGGATCCTAACCTGACTATGCGGAGTGTGGTAACACCAGCAGTAATAGCGATGATGGTAGCCGAATAGCAGAGCTGTAATATACTGAGAGATAATAAAAGCCAAGCACTAAAGGAACTGATGAGAGATGATCAATGATGCGGTTGGGGGATGGGAGGGCTGATAAATAAGCAATGGAGCTGACGGTGGGGCTTTGGGCTCTGAGACTCATCAGTCCTGGTAATATAACAAATGTGTCTACAATATCTAGTGTAGCAGAGCTGAGTCGGTTATTTAGTGTTTATTTATTATAAGTCGCTGAACTGGCGTGTTATGCATGGATCTAAGCGTTATACTGTAACATATATATTAATATAGCAAAGTGATGTTACATCTATCAAGTCACTAAAGTACCTATAGGCAATATATATATAGAGAGAGAGAAGAAAGAGGTGGAAGGAAGGATGAATATATCGATAGAAAATAGAAAGATGGAACAGAGTTAGATACAGAGGAGGCGGATACAAAGATAGAAACATAGAAGAGATACAGATGGATGGATAACATTGTTTATAGAAAAATATAAGAGGGATGGATGGATAGATAGATAGATGGATGGATGGATGGATGGATAGACAGACAGACAGACAGACAGACAGACAGACAGATAGATAGATAGATAGATAGATAGATAGGAGATAGATAGATAGATAGATAGATAGGAGATAGATAGACAGACAGACAGACAGATAGACAGATAGATAGATAGACAGATAGATAATAGGAGATAGGGAGATAGATAGATAGATAGATAGATAGATAGATAGATAGATAGATAGATAGGGAGATAGATAGATAGATAGATAGATAGATAGATAGATAGATAGATAGGAGATAGATAGATAGATAATAGGAGATAGATAAATAGATAGATAGATAGATAGATAGATAGATAGATAGATAGATAGATAGATAGATAGATAGATAGATAGCAGAGGCGTAACTACCACTGTAGCAGCCATAGCAGTTGCTATGGGGCCCAACACATCAGGGGGCCCTGTTGCCTGCTCCTGCAGTACACTGGGCCCCCTGAGCTGTCATCATTTGAAGCATTAGGTGGCCAAGTGGGCCTCCCAGGTTCTTCAAATGTCTGTTTAACTGCAACCACTCCTGACAAGCCCTTGCAGTTTTGAATAAACGTGACGGCTTAGTGGTCATTCAAGAATGGAAGGCCCCAATCAAGTTTGCTATGGGGCCCAGCCATTTCTAGTTACGCCCCTGATAGATATGATATGATATGATATAGATAGATAGATAGATAGATAGATAGATAGATAGATAGATAGATAGATACTGTAGATGGATGAGATACGGATGGATTAGTACATAGATGACAGATGGCCTGCTATATCTTGCACCCCTCTGGTCCATACATTCTCCATCACTATCTTCCTGCCTGGAGTCTATAGAAGGAAATCACCCAGACAAGTTCTATTCCTAGCCAGGTGACAGATAACAGGAGAGGCCGCCATGACGCCTTCACAGCTCAGGAAAATGTCCCACAAATGTCTAATGGAAACTGTGTGTCCAGATAAGAGCCGTCCCCAGGCTGAGGGGCCCCTGGGAGCTGTCATCACTATAGGAGGGCTCTCCGTGCTCCTCTACTATCTCTGCCTGCAGCTGCAGACCTAGAAAGGAGAGGGAACCCCGGCCTACAGCCCTCCATCCAATCCCAGGCAGCGGGGCTATTGCGTCACTGCCAGAAGTCTACACCCCCCTGACGTCAAAGGTATTTCCCCACATGGATCACATGGATGAGGGAGGACAAGAGGCAACTTCATTGCTTGCAATGCAGGAGCGGAGCCAAGTCTCATACACTGGCCTCTGTGTATAGTGAATATCAGCATTAAATGGTCCAAGTCAGTGCTGAGCTGAGCAAACAGCGAGGAGCACAGGGCTGAGTGCACAGAGGCCAATGTGCTGGGAGCCGGGCCTAGGTGACAGGGACATCCAGGCCTAGGTGACGGGGACATCCAGGCCTAGGTGACGGTGACATCCAGGCCTAGGTGACGGGGACATCCAGGCCTAGGTGACAGGGACATCCAGGCCTAGGTGACGGGGACATCCAGGCCTAGGTGACGGGGACATCCAGGCCTAGGTGACGGGGACATCCAGGCCTAGGTGACGGGGATATCCAGGCCTAGGTGACGGGATATCCAGGCCTAGGTGACAGGGACATTCAGGCCTAGGTGACGGGGATATCCAGGCCTAGGTGACGGTGACATCCAGGCCAAGGTGACGGGGACATCCAGGCCTAGGTGACGGGGACATCCAGGCCTAGGTGACAGGGACATCCAGGCCAAGGTGACAGGGACATCCAGGCCTAGGTGACAGGGACATCTGGGCCTAGGTGACAGGGATATCCAGGCCTAGGTGACGGGGACATCCAGGCCTAGGTGACAGGGACATCCAGGCCTAGGTGACAGGGACATCCAGGCCCAGCACACTGGATCAGCACAATGTTACATCCTCAGCCCAGGTCTGGTTCTGAGCCCAGCAGGGAGGGAGTAGCCATGAGGTTTTCTAATACACTGGGACTATCTAAGAGGCTGAGGATCTGCCAGGAACCTCTCCCTGGTCCACATGAAGAAGTGGGTACAACATCTGCCACGTCTCCCAGCAACATCTGCACAAATCCTACATGAGCTGTATCTCAGCCAAAGCAAGGCTGTATCCAACTTTTTCAGGTCATGTGATACTGGAGAACATGACAAGGAGCTGTAGCAACATCAGCTGGGATGCCTGATACAATGTATCCTAACCCAGCAAGGAGGAATACATTAGAATAGGGGTATGGAACCTGTGGCCTTAAAGCTGTTGCAAAACTACAACTCCCATCATGCCTGGACAGCCAAAGCTAAAGCCAGGCATGATGGGGGTTGTAGTTTTGTAACAGCTGGAGAGCCAAGGTTCCCTACCCCTGCATGATAGATACTAGGACACAGGATTGATACAATGTAATCTAGGGATTACCATGCTGGATACAATGTAAGCTACAGTCCTGATACAGTGTATACCACTATGTATCCAATAGGCCATGCATGACTGATATAGTGTATACCACTATGTATCCAATAGGCCATGCATCACTGATACAGTGTATACCACTATGTATCCAATAGGCAATGCATGACTGATACAGTGTATACCACTATGTATCCAATAGGCCATGCATGACTGATATAGTGTATACCACTATGTATCCAATAGGCCATGCATCACTGATACAGTGTATACCACTATGTATCCAATAGGCCATGCATGACTGATATAGTGTATACCACTATGTATCCAATAGGCCATGCATGACTGATACAGTATATACCACTATGTATCCAATAGGCCATGCATCACTGATACAGTGTATACCACTATGTATCCAATAGGCCATGCATGACTGATACAGTGTATACCACTATGTATCCAATAGGCCATGCATGACTGATATAGTGTATACCACTATGTATCCAATAGGCCATGCACGACTGATACAGTATATAAAACTATGTATCCAATAGGCCATGCACGACTGATACAGTGTATACCACTATGTATCCAATAGGCCATGCACGACTGATACAGTGTATACCACTATGTATCCAATAGGCCATGCAAGACTGATACAGTGTATACCACTATGTATCCAGTAGGCCATGCACGACTGATACAATTTATACAAAGATGTATCCAATGGACAAGAATTGTATCCTAGAATGTATCTGTCATCTAGTGTCTGCTTCATGCAATCTATACAAGGATACATCCACTAAGATACAGTGTATAAAGTTGTATCTAACAGTTCATGCATGCTTAATATTTAATAATAAATGCAAAGATGTATCCAGTAGTTATAAAGAGAATATAAAGATGTATCCAATATTGCATGCTTCATGCAGTGTATCTAACACTATGCATGTTTGATACAATTCATACAAATATATATCCAATATTGCATACTTAATAGGTGTATACAGAGGTATCTAACCGTTCATACAGATGTATCCAATAGTGCATACTTCATACAGTGTATCTAACACCATGCATTTTTTATACAATTCATAAAGATGTATCCAATTTCTCATGTATCTAACACTTGGTGCATGTAGTATGCAGTATCTCATGTATCTAACACTTGGTGCATGTAGTATCCAGTATCTCATGTATTTAACACTTGGTGCATGTAGTATCCAGTATCTCCTTCATGCATGATGCAATAAGATGTATCCACTGTCTTGCACATTGTATCCCAGCCTGCCCCCAGCACTTATACAGTGTCCCCCTGCAGATTCCCCACCATGTGATCATGTCTCCCCATCCCCTTCAGATAGAATGGTGTCACAGCCATCACCTCTCTCATTGAAATGCTGAGCTGGTGAGGTGTGAAGTGGCTGCTGCCCAATCCACAGACCCCCTGACAGAGCCCACCCTGTGCAGTGGAGGTGTCTGTGTCACTTCACCCTAACCCCTTTTGTCATTGTCTCTGAGGTTGGACTTGACACCCCCCATGCTTAGACAAGACCCTGGCACGTACTCCTCTATCCCTGCAGGCTATAAGTGGCCACAGCCCCCTCCTCCCCTCCTGCAACTTCCCACTTCTAACGGAAGACATGGAGTACAATGAATGGATGTATTCTAGCAGTGTATGAGGGCAGCACCTTCCCTATATAATACTATATGTCATCCTAACTACAACTCTCATCATATAATATAGCAGTGTATGAGGGCAGCACCTTCCTTATATAATACTATATGTCATCCTAACTACAACTCTCATCTTATAATATAGCAGTGTATGAGGGCAGAACCTTCCTTATATAATACTATATGTCATCCTAACTACAACTCTCATCATATAATATAGCAGTGTATGAGGGCAGGCAGCACCTTCCCTATTACATTATAATATTACCCTATATAATACTATATGTCATCCTAACTACAACTCTCATCATACAATATAGCAGTGTATGAGGGCAGGCAGCACCTTCCCTATTACATTATATTATTACCCTGTATAATACTATGTGAGATCATATCATAGAGCTGTGTTCTCCAAGCTCCAGAACTACAACTCTCATCATATATTAAAGCAGTGTTCCAAAAACTGTTCCTCTGTAACTGTTAGAAAACTACAACTCTCATCATATATTAGAACAGTGTTCCTTAAGTTGTCCCTCTGCAGCTGTGTGCAAAACTACAACTCCCATCATATTAGAGAGCAATCTTCCCCAAGCTGAGGCTCTTCCATGTTACAAAACTACAACTCCCATCCTATCACAGAAGTGCCCCCCTCAAGCAGTGGCTCTTCAGTGTTAAAAAACTACAACTCCCATCATTTACTTTTTCAACAGCTTCACAGGTCTTTTCTATAGTACTGCAAATCTCAGCCTGCCCTGCAGCAGCATGTTGGGAGTTGTAGTTTTGCAACAGCAGGGGATTAGTGCTCAATCCTAGAGAACTACAAATCTCAGCCAGCCCTGATCACCAGTTGCAGTGCATGGACAACTCTTAGCTGCAGGCTGTCAGAGCATGCTGGGACTTGTAGTTCCCCCCTATAGTACTACACATCTCAGCCTGTCCTGACCACCACTATTTACATGGCAGGCTAAGACTTGTCACTCAGCAAACAGCTTAACAAGCATCTTAAGAAACTTTAAAAAAAAACTTTTGCAGGAGTTTTTTTTTCTCTTCTTACCTTGAGGCACCCAGGGTCCTGTGAGCTGCAGTCTGCTGGGTGGTCTTCAGTTTCCAACACTGAGGTAATAGGAAGTGATCAGCTTTTGGTCAGCAATGTTGAGGCAGTAATAATAATTAAAAATAATAATAATAATAAAAAAATCAATGCAAAAATCACTTCAAGTGGTAAAAAAGTCACAAAAAATAGAAATGTTTCCACTTGTGTCCAAGTTCTGTAAAAAAAAATGTAAAAATAAAAATAAGTAGAAAATGAGTGTCTTAAAGGAGCTTATTGTTTGTCATTGGCCAGTGCTGGTGGAGGGAGAGCCTGGATCCAAGTGGCCAATCCAGATGTGCTGGAGCATCAGTGGGAGCCCTGCACTCTCTGCTGCTGCTGCTCCGGACTCCGCTTGAAGTAGATGTAATTTTTTCCAGACCTCCTTTCTGACGTTTCCCCCCTTCTCTTTCTCTTTGCTCTGTAGGCTTTCTTCCTCCTTCAAGTTAAGGGGGTCTTTAAACCAGTGCAAATGCTGGTGGGGATGCTGTCTTTAATAGGGGCGGAGGGACCAGGCTTTTAGGAGGTGGGGACTTTCTTGCCTTGTGAAGAAGGAAAAAAAAAAAAAAAAAAAAAAAGTCGCTCATTCAAAGATTTTCTTGACTCCCAATTCCATTAACATAATTGCAACCAGGCAATACACATATGTTGTCACCACCTGATTTCCTCTACGTGGGGATCTGCACCGGGGGGGGGGGGGGGACACAAACTTTTTTATTTATTTAAAAAAAAAAGAAAAACTTTACAATTTTTTTTTCCAACTAAGAGCTTTACTATGATGAGTTCCTCTAATTACCAGAACTGATATCCTAGGAGAAGAGTGTAGCTCTATGGGGTTAAATGCCAAGACTCCCTTTTACTCTTATTTCCTATTGAAAGTTAGTAAGGGATGTAAAGAGAGCAAGATATGTTTTTATTTTTTTTTATTACTGATTTCCAAGAAATAATGCCCCCCTGGACAGTGGCAAAGTTTATAAAATCAGCTTGAACTCCTCCCTGGAGGGCTGTTAGTCGGCGGATTGAATGGCTTTTTCTTTCTGGGGCGATCTAAGAAGCGGCCGCTAGATGTCGCTGTTGTGGAGTTTATGGAGCCCGTATAGACGGTCACATGGCTGGAGGTTACACTATATACTACTGTGTGTCACTGTGTTCATTCATAGAGCTGGAGCCAAGCGCTGTATCCTGGCTGTGTAACCATCGGGGGTGGAGGGGACAGCTAAGTGCTAATGGTATAGCGTAGATTATTACAGGTTTTGTTTTTTTTTTAATTTAGGATTCTATGGAATGTAAAGGGTTAACATGTAATATTATGTATAAATCTATATATATTGTAATTTTATTTATTTATTTAATTTTTGGGTACAGTCAACACAACCCCCTCCTCCAATGAATAAATAGGCAGATTGTCACCTTCAGGTTTCTGCAAACCGGTGACTGCTGCAAATGTCACCTCCAGGATTGGATAGTTCCTAGAAAGCAGCAGATGTATAATACAAGATAGAGAGCTGGAGTGCTAGATAGAGAGAGATAGATAGATAGATAGATAGATAGATAGATAGATAGGAGATAGATAGGAGATAGATAGATAGGAGATAGATAGATAGATAGGAGATAGATGGATAGGAGATAGATAGATAGATAGATAGATAGATAGATAGATAGATAGATAGATAGATAGATAGATAGATAGATAGGAGATAGATAGATAGGAGATAGATAGATAGATAGATAGATAGATAGATAGATAGATAGATAGATAATAGATAGATAGAGATATAGGAGATAGATAGATAGGAGATAGATAGATAGATAGATAGATAGGAGATAGATAGATAGATAGATAGATAGATAGATAGATAGATAGATAGATAGGAGATAGATAGATAGATAGATAGATAGATAGATAGATAGATAGGAGATAGATAGGAGATAGATAGATAGATAGATAGATAGATAGGAGATAGATAGATAGATAGATAGATAGATAGATAGATAGATAGAGATATAGGAGATAGATAGATAGAGATATAGGAGATAGATAGATAGATAGATAGATAGATAGATAGATAGATAGATAGGAGATAGATAGATAGATAGATAGATAGATAGATAGGAGATAGATAGATAGGAGATAGATAGGAGATAGATAGATAGATAGATAGATAGATAGATAGATAGATAGGAGATAGATAGATAGATAAGAGATAGATAGATAGAAGATAGATAGATAGATAGATAGATAGATAGATAGATAGATAGATAGGAGATAGATAGATAGGAGATAGATAGATAGATAGATAGGAGATAGATAGATAGATAGGAGATAGATAGATAGATAGATAGATAGAAGATAGATAGATAGGAGATAGATAGATAGATAGGAGATAGATAGATAGATAATAGATAGATAGATAGATAGATAGATAGATAGATAGATAGATAGATAGGAGATAGATAGATAGATAGGAGATAGATAGATAGATAGATAGATAGATAGATAGATAGGAGATAGATAGATAGATAGATAGATAGATAGATAGATAGATAGATAGGAGATAGATAGATAGATAGATAGATAGATAGATAGATAGATGATAGATAGATAGATAGATAGATAGATAGGAGATAGATAGATAGATAGATAGGAGATAGATAATAGACAGATAGATAGATATGACTCTGAGTATTTTTGCCTTCTGGGCCCCATATTCCCTATATCTCTAGTCCTCTGGGTATATCAGCCTCTCTGTTAGGATGTGCTGTATACATACACTAGATAGGTCACCTCTGTTCCCAGGCAGTGATATGTGCTGTTCTGTATAGATGACTATGTGATGTGTGTATCTCCATTGTCATAGTAATATAGAGTGTGGGGTGTAGTGTCTGGCCTGCACCCCCTCCCCATGAGTCACAGGCAGGTGGGGATCATACAAAGCCCACTGGTGTCTCTTCTATAAGGGGCAGGGGAAGCATGGCTGGTTATACCCCTGTGCCCCTTCCACCTGTGCCCACATCTATCTCCACACTGCTGGTGAGCAGGCCTGGCACTAGCCCCTGGGCACAGATCTGCCCCCTATCTGTACAGTATAAGAGACCACCTGCAATAACAGAGAATAATATGTATCTCCTATAGGTTTGGTAACTCTTACTTTCACCCTGCGTAAAAAAAAAAAAAAAAAAAAAAACGACAACCATACTGTAGCTTTTTTCTGCCTCCCACATACAGACCCTCCCCTGTATGCTGATTCCTATATTCCTTACAATGTACAGAAGGGGCCACATTATTCCCTGTAATAACCCAGCAGCTGCTGCAGAGCCTCATAGTGATGGCTTCTTTCCACTATTCTGTTTTATTAAGGAGGGACAGCATTAGTTTATTATAAGGCTCTGCAGCAGCTGAGGTGTATAGTATGAGGTTCTGCAGCAGCTGAGGTGTATATTATGATGTTCTGCAGCAGCTGAGGTGTATAGTATGAGGTTCTGCAGCAGCTGAGGTGTATATTATGATGTTCTGCAGCAGCTGAGGTGTATAGTATGATGTTCTGCATCAGCTGAGGTGTAGTATGAGGTTCTGCAGAAGCAGAAGTGTATTATGAGGTTCTGCAGCAGCTGAGGTGTATTATGAGGTTCTGCAGCAGCTGAGTGTATTATGATGTTCTGCAGCAGCTGAGGAGTATTATGAGGTTCTGCAGCAGCTGAGGTGTAGTATGAGGTTCTGCAGCAGCTGAGGTGTATTATGAGGTTCTGCAGCAGCTGAGTGTATTATGATGTTCTGCAGCAGCTGAAGAGTATTATGAGGTTCAGCAGCATCTGAGGTGTATTATGAGGTTTTGCAGCAGCTGAGGTGTATTATGAGGTTCTGCAGCAGCTAAGGTGTATTATGATGTTCTACAGCAGCTGAGGTGTATGATGAGGTTCTGCAGCAGCTGAGGTGTGCATTAGGTTCTGCAGCAGCTGATGTGTATGATGAGGTTCTGCAGCAGCTGAGGTGTATTATGATGTTCTGCAGCAGCTGAGGTGTGCATTAGGTTCTGCAGCAGCTGATGTGTATTATGAGGTTCTGCAGCAGCTGAGTGTATTATGATGTTCAGCAGCAGCTGGGGTGTATTATGATGTTCAGCAGCATCTGAGGTGTATTATGATGTTCAGCAGCAGGTGTGTATTGTGATGTGCTCTAGCATCTGAGGTGTATTATGAGTTTTTGCAGTAGCTGAGGTGTGTACGATGATGTTCTGCAGCAGCTGAGGTGTGTATGATGATGTTCTGCAGCAGCTGAGGTGTGTATGGTGATGTTCTGCTGCAGCTGAGGTGTGTATGGTGCTGTTCTCCAGAGGTGGGACCCTCATCATGTATATTAGAGATAGGGATACCCTCTTCTAATCTACCTATCTAGAAAACTGTGCCTGCATTTGTTATTTATACAGCACCGTATATAGCCCCCTATACTATCAGAGAATACCATGGAAACTACATACAGGAGCAGGGACACCTGTCAAAAAGAAAATCCCTTTTCCTGTACAGTAAGTTGTGATCCTCTCTGCTCTGCTGCCCTTAGCCCCATCAATGTGCGTCCTGTATAACTCCAGTGTCCCAGTAACTCCAGTGTTCATCGGCCCCTGGAGTTTGCACATGTAGGCCTTGCTACATCCACCCACATGAACCAATTTTAATTTTATTGTACAAAATTTCCTAAAACATACATGTATATAGATGTAGAAGAGCTGAATGTGTATTATTTGGTTTAAAGGGGATCTCCAGCGCTACAAAAACATGGCCGCTTTCTTCCAGAGACAACACGACCCTTGTCTCCGGGTAAGGTGTGGTTTGCAATTAAGCTCCATTCACTTCAATGGAGTTGAGCTCCAAACCCCACCTAAACTGGAGACAAGAGTGATGCTGTCTCTAGAAGAAAGCGGCCATGTTTTTGTAGCGCTGGATAACACCTTTAACTCTTAGATGGAATTTACCGATGCTTTTGATGTAAAACCGGCTACTTTGGGTGTGGCTTACTATAAAGGAGGCGTGGCTTTCCATAATCCACCAGTTTGACAGACGTAGATGCGACATAATTATTAAAAAACTTTAGTCTATAGGAAATCTTTCCCTATGTGTTCCTCCCGGTTGTGCATTAGATGGATAGTAAACCTTCTCCTCCATTATCTTCCTGCAGAGAGTCATGGCATTCCAGTGACGTGTCTAACTCTGCTACATCATAGGAGACGTGAGAGGAGATATACACAGTTACACATATCATTCAGATCCTGGAAATCCTAATCTGTGAGACATTTCCTTCTAGACTGAGCGGAGATGTGGAGGAGGGGAGGAAGACCTCACATGCTCCCTGCAGCTCAGTCAGTCCTTCTAATGGTCATTGGTTACAGGCAATATAAAAATCCAATACAATAGCGGCTGCTTATAGTGTGATGACAGGGAGGTGTGCAAACACAACGCACAGCAGTGAGACAGAGAGCGGCGGTCATAATGGAGCAAATACTGACAGTAACCAAATATCAGGAACCATACCAAGGCTACATGTGTGCGGATACACGGATAAATACACACACATACACACACACACACATACATACATACATACATACATACAT
Organism: Dendropsophus ebraccatus; assembly: GCF_027789765.1. Lineage (NCBI taxonomy): Eukaryota > Metazoa > Chordata > Amphibia > Anura > Hylidae > Dendropsophus > Dendropsophus ebraccatus. The sequence continues at coordinate 21,105,986 of NC_091455.1, read as the reverse complement.
ACACACACATACATACATACATACACACATACATATATACATACACATACAGAGCAATGATGCTCCGGTATATACTGAGTATACCAAAACATTTTAGAAACTAAAAGAAGATTGCATTGTGAAGACTAGTGATGAGTGAGTACTAAAATGCTCGGGTGCTCGTTACTCGAAACGAATATCTCCCGATACTCGAGTGCTCGTTTTGAGTAGTGAACCCCATTGAAGTCAATGGGAGACTCAAGCATTTTTGCAGGAGACTCAGGTTCGGTAGAGGGAAGGTCGTGTGAAAACCTGTCAACCTCAGAAATTGATGGAAACACAACGGTAATGGACAGGAAACAGCAGGGGCAGCATGTATGCATGCCTCTAAGGCTGCCTAATGGCAACATTATGCCTAATTCTGTGCAACAGCCTGGTTAAATAAGAGGTAGGCATATGGACCACCCAAAAACTCAGCCTGACACAGCATGGCAGTGAGAATACAGGGAACCATTAAAACAGAGGTAGCATATCATGAACGAGCCAAAAATTCAGCCTGACACAGCATAGCGGTGAGGACAGAGTGAACAAGGTAGAAGCGGTAGCCAGTGGGCCTTCCAAAAATTATACCAGACCTAGCATGGCAGTGAGCTCACAGAGAACCATTAAGAAAAATTAATAAAAAATTAAATTAAGAAAAAAGTACAATAAATCTATACATGGTGTCTTAGTAAGGGGTGGTGTGGTACAACATTGTGCAAATGTTTTTGGGGGAAAGCACACATTCTTCTAAACTATCAAAGTGGTAAAAGTGAACTCAAACTGTGCAATCAAACAACAACAACCAATGAAAAGTGAGATAAGTGCAGAACTTTAAACTTTTACAATGTGAACTATGAAGCGCCGCCCCCTCTATGGGAAGCCCCGCTCCTCCGCGGGAAGCCCGCCAGCGCGTGTGACTAGGGGGCTAGAGAAATCATTTAGGTGAGTATAGATTTTTTTGTTTTAAAGGGGATGATGGGGGTGTAGTGGTATGATGAGGGAACAAGAGGATGATGGGGGTGTAGCGGTATGATGAGGGAACAAGAGGATGATGGGGGTGTAGCGGTATGATGATGGAATAAGAGGATGATGGGGGGTGTAGTGGTATGATGATGATAAAGGAACAAGAGGATGATGGGGGTGCAATGGTATGATGATGATGAAACAAGAGGATGATGGGGGTGTAGTGGTATGATGATAAAGGAACAAGAGGATGATGGGGGTGTAGTGGTATGATGATAAAGGAACAAGAGGATGATGGGGGTGTAATGGTATGATGATGATGAAACAAGAGGATGATGGGGGTGTAGTGGTATGATGATGGAACAAGAGGATCATGGGGATGTAGTGGTATGATGATGGAACAAGAGGATGATGAGGGGTGTAGTGGTATGATGATGGAACAAGAGGATGATGGGGGTGTAGTGGTATGATGATAATGGAACAAGAGGATGATGAGGGGTGTAGTGGTATGATGAGGGAACAAGAGGATGATGGGGGTGTAGTGGTATGATGAGGGAACAAGAGGATGATGGGGGTGTAGTGGTATGATGAGGGAACAAGAGGATGATGGGGGTGTAGTGGTATGATGATAAAGGAACAAGAGGATCATGGGGATGTAGTGGTATGATGATGGAAAAAGAGGATGATGAGGGGTGTAGTGGTATGATGATGATGGAACAAGAGGATGATGAGGGGTGTAGTGGTATGATGAGGGAACAAGAGGATGATGGGGGTGTAGTGGTATGATGAGGGAACAAGAGGATGATGGGGGTGTAGTGGTATGATGAGGGAACAAGAGGATGATGGGGGTGTAGTGGTATGATGATAAAGGAACAAGAGGATGATGAGGGGTGTAGTGGTATGATGATGGAACAAGAGGATGATGAGGATGTAGTGGTATGATGAAGGAACAAGAGGATGATGGGGGGGAATGGTATGATGATGATGGAACAAGAGGATGATGAGGGGTGTAGTGGTATGATGAAGGAACAAGAGGATGATGGGGGGGAATGGTATGATGATGATGGAACAAGAGGATGATGAGGGGTGTAGTGGTATGATGATGAAGGAGCAAGAGGATGATGAGGGTGTAGTGGTATGATGATGAAGGAACAAGAGGATGATGAGGGGGGTAGTGGTATGATGATGGAACAAGAGGATGATAGGGTGTAGTGGTATGATGATGAAACAAGAGGATGATGGGGGGTGTAGTGGTATGATGGTGGAACAAGAGGATGATGGGGGGGTGTAGTGGTATGCTGATGAAGGAACAAGATGATGATGAGGGGTGTAGTGGTATGATGATGAAGGAACAAGAGGATGATGGGGGGTGTAGTGGTATGATGATGAAGGAACAAGAGGGTGATGGGGGTCGTAGTGGTATGATGAAGGAACAAGAGGATGATGGGGGTGTAGTGGTATGCTGATGAAGGAACAAGAGGATGATGGGGGTCATAGTGGTATGATGAAGGAACAAGAGGATGATGGGGGGGTGTAGTGGTATGATGATGAAGGAACAAGAGGATGATGGGAATGTAGTGGTATGATGATGAAGGAACAAGAGGATGATGAGATGAGTTGTGGTATGATGATGGAACAAGAGGATGATGAGGGATGTAGTGGTATGATGATGGAACAAGAGGATGATGGGGGGTGTAGTGGTATGATGATGAAGGAACAAGAGGATGATGAGGGGTGTAGTGGTATGATGATGGAACAAGAGGATGATGAGGGGTGTAGTGTTATGATGATGAAGGAACAAGAGGATGATGAGGGGTGTAGTGTTATGATGATGAAGGAACAAGAGGATGATGAAGGAACAAGAGGATGATGAGGTGTGTAGTGGTATGATGATGAAGGGGTAGTAGTATTATGATGTAGGTGGTTATAGTATGATGGAGGGGCAGGAGGATGAAAGGGGTAGTATGATGATGGAGGGGCAGGAGGATGAAAGGGGTAGTATGATGATGGAGGGGCAGGAGGATGAAAGGGGTAGTATGATGATGGAGGGGCAGGAGGAGGGGGCAACATGGGCATCTCTAAGGGGGATAAAATGGGGGGCCATCTATATGGTTGATAACATGGGGGCCATCTATATGGGGGATAACATGGGGGGCATCTATAATAGGGACAACACAGGGGTCCATCTATAAGGGGGAAACATTGGGGGGGGGCATCTATAAGGTTGACTACACGGGGGGTGTATACAATAGGGGGATATGTACTATAAGGGTGATCACATAGTGTCAGGGCTACCTACTAAATGAGGGTGTAAAGGGGCCAATACAGATGTGCAGTGTGTAGAGAGATAAGGATGGAGGAGCAAGGAGCCTAATATGTCTGTCTGGCAGATTCTGTGGATTCGTGGTTCGGAGAAGTTCTCATAATGGCCCAGGGCAGATGGAGAAAATGAAAAAAGAAGAACTCCAATCAGAGGAGACGTCCCCTGTGAGTCACCTGATATAACTGCACTGTAATGTAAATGGTGTATAGAGCCTGTGTACAGTGTGTCCACCTCTATATGACTGTATGAAGTAATATTGGTCTATGTACAGAGGATTTTATTCAGTAGCAGCGGTGGTGTTAGTCAGTATGTGGTGGTATTAGTCAATAGCAGCGATGGTGTTAGTCAGTATGTGGTAAGGGGGGGCCCAAGTTGACCTCTTGCACCAGGGCCCAAGAGACATTAGCTACGCCCCTGCCCTTACCCTTACTTCTGGGGTTCACCATTTTATGGACACTGCACAGTATGGAACTTAGGCCTTGCGTATGAAATACAGAAATCAGGAAAAATACTTGTGTTCCCCGGGTGGACAGTTGAATTCAGGTGAAATCCAGGCTTTGTTCATTTTTATAAACTTTAGCCTGTCAGCGCTGTCAGTTGATGATGATGGCACCAGCTGCACTGAAGACCCGCTCTGACAACACGCTAGCGGCAGGGCAGCCCAGCACCTCCAAGGCATAAAGCGCCATTTCGGGCCATGTATCCAGCTTTGCAACCCAGTAGTTGTAAGTAGAGTGATCGGGAAGGACGTTGGTATGGTCAGCAATGTACTCCCTCACTATCTTCCTGAAGGCTTCCCCCCTACTCTGTCTAGACTGGGGACAGTTGACATAGTCTTGCTGGGGTGCCATGAAACTGTCAAAAGGCCTTTGAGAGTGTTCCCCTGCCCCTTGACAAGCTGCCTGCTCCACCGCTCCTCTCCCCTGCTCTTTGGCCCACAGAACTATGTCCTCTGGCGCTAGTGGTATCAGATGGGAAGTACATTTTCAGCTTCTGCACCAGGGCCTGTTGATTTTGATTCACTCTCATACTGCGTTCCTCGGCAGGAATGACAGTGGAAAAGTTTGGTTTGTACCGAGGGTCCAGGAGGGTGAACACCCAGTAATCTGTGTTGTCCAAAACCAGTAGTCAACATGGATGCCAGTTAAGGCCCAGCAACAAGGAGGCAAGGGCAGGCACACCAGTAGTCAACATGGATGCCAGTTAAGGCCCAGCAACAAGGAGGCAAGGGCAGGCACACCAGTAGTCAACATGGATGCCAGTTAAGGCCCAGCAACAAGGAGGCAAGGGCAGGCACACCAGTAGTCAACATGGATGCCAGTTAAGGCCCAGCAACATGGAGGCAAGGGCAGGCACACCAGTAGTCAACATGAATGCCAGTTAAGGCCCAGCAACAAGGAGGTAAGGGCAGGCACACCAGTAGTCAACATATATGCCAGTAAAGGCCCAGCAGTAGTCAACATAGATGCCAGTTAAGGCCCAGCAGTAGTAAACAGAGATGCCAGTTAAGGCCCAGCAGTAATCAACATGGATGCCAGTTAAGGCCCAGCAGTAGCCAACATGGAGGCAAGGGCAGGCACACCAGTAGTCAACATGGATGCCAGTTAAGGCCCAGCAGTAGCCAACAAGGAGGCAAGGGCAGGCACACCAGTAGTCAACATGGATGCCAGTTAAGGCCCAGCAGTAGCCAACATGGAGGCAAGGGCAGGCACAACAGTGGTCAACATGGATGCCAGTAAAGGCCCAGCAGTAGCCAACATGGAGGCAAGGGCAGCATGGTGGCTCAGTGGTTAGCACTGTAGCCTTGCAGCGCTGGAGTCCTGGGGAAGGATGGTCCAAACCTGCCGAGCATTCGGGTTTGTATGAACCCGAACGCTCGGCATCAGATTCCCGCTGTCTGGCCGCTCCATGCAGCGGGTGGATACAGCGGGAGTACCGCCTGGAAAACTGGGATACAGCCTATGGCTAAGGCTGTATCCCAGGTTTCCAGGTGGTCCTCCTGCTGTATCCACCCTCTCAACGGAGCGGGGAGACAGCGGGAATCATTGCCAAGAGTTACCTCGGCAGGTTCAGACCATCCTTAGTCCTGGGTTCAAATACGACCAAGGACAACATCTGCAAAGAGTTTGTATGTTCTCTCCATGTTTGCGTGGGTTTCCTCCGGGTACTCCGGTTTCCTCCCACACCCAAAAACATACAGATAGGTGAAGCTCTGCGGAAAATGTGTACGCTATACAAATTAAAAAAAAAAAAAAAAAAAACAAGGGCAGGCACAGCAGTAGTCAACATGAATGCCAGTAAAGGCCCAGCAGTAGCCAACATAGATGCCAGTTAAGGCCCAGCAGTAGCCAACAAGTAGCCTTCTACCCCCAGCACCCTTTCGATTTTCAATTTGACTCTAGCAGTTGGGTTAACATTCTATTGAAGTTCTATGCAGGTGTACTACAAATCCCAGCAATACAGTGTAGTACCCACTAGTTTAGGGGGGGCTTTACGGTACAATCTGGTAGTGGCTGGACCTAGACACACTCTCTGACACCCCCTTCCAATGAGCAGTGAAGTTCTATGCAGGTGTACTACAAATCCCAGCAATCCAATGTAGTACAGCAGCACCACCAGCCCCAAAATCAAAAAGGAGTACACTGAGCACTTCTTAGGGGTGTGTATGCAACACCTAATGTCCCCTTTCTGCCAGCAGCCGGTCACCACAGTGTGCTGGTTAAATCGCGGTAGCAGCACTGCAACTCCCAGCCAGCAGTCTGTAGTAATACTATTAATAAAAGCTTTTAAGCCCTGAAAAGGGCTGTTTGTAGGATTTAGCGTTCCAGTAGGCAGGGTATATACTAGCAATACAAACACTGACACTCTCCCTGACCAGCAGCAGCCCTGTCCCTGATCTCTCACAGCATGAGTCTGAAGCGAGCACTGCCAGCGCTGAGTTTTATATGGCAGGGTCATCTGATCTGGCCAACCAATCGCTGCTATCGACATGTATGGGTCCCACGTGATCGCAGGATGTACCAAAGAGTCTCCTGCATGTTTATTGGCTGAGAAATAGCGCCCAAACTTACAGGAAACGGATTATGAGATTTCCTCGGGTATCGCGAGATGCTTGTCCGAGTAACGAGCACCATTGAGTACCCTAATACTCGATCGAGTACCAAGCTCGGACCAGCATGCTCGCTCATCACTAGTGAAGACCCTAAGTGGAACTGATAAACTAACAAAAATGTTCATTAAGAAAAAGTTCCTAGTAAAATAAGAGTAAAGAAATTAATGAATTCATACATTAATAAGTAAAGCAATTTTTTTCCATGGAAGATGTATTTATTTAGCAACAGTGTTAAAAAATACACACATACAGTAATACAGTACATGGTATATATACATACACATACAATAATACAGTACATGGTATATACATACAGTAATACAGTACATGGTATATATACATACACATACAGTAATACAGTACATGGTATATACATACAGTAATACAGTACATGGTATATATACATACACATACAGTATTACAGTACATGGTATATACATACAGTAATACAGTACATGGTATATATACATACACATACAGTAATACAGTACATGGTATATATACATACACATACAATAATACAGTACATGGTATATACATACAGTAATACAGTACATGGTATATATACATACACATACAGTATTACAGTACATGGTATCATTGCACACACATACAGTAATACAGTACATGGTATATATACATACACATACAGTAATACAGTACATGGTATATACATACAGTAATACAGTACATGGTATATATACATACACATACAGTAATACAGTACATGGTATGTATACATACAGAAATACAGTATATGGTATCATTACATACACATACAGTTATACAGTGCATGGTATATATATATATATATATATATATATATATATATACACATACAGTAATACAGCACATGGTATATATACTTACACATACAGTATTACAGTACATGGTATCATTACATACACATACAGTATTACAGTACATGCTATCATTACATACACATACAGTAATACCGCACATGTTAACATTACACACACATACAGTAATACAGTACATGGTATATATACATGCACATACAGTAATACCGCACATGTTAACATTACACACACATACAGTAATACAGTACACGGCATCATTGCAATCATAAAGACCCATATAATAGGATTAACATATTATTTTTGGAAAAGTATTGATGTACTTTCCCTTTATGTTTCACATCCCCCCCCCCCCCCCCAAAAGAGTTAATAAAACTTAATCAAAAAGGCGCCGTTAAAAAAAAAAAAGCAACATAACCCGCAAAAAACAAGCCCTCATCCTGCTACATTGATAAAAACTAATGTGACGATTGACGCCAAGAGGGGTTAATGACAATATAGGTATACATCTTACAGGGAGGTACATAAGCTCATGTTTCCTATGATATTTCTCTTTGCTTTTGCAACATTATGATGCAGTTCCTGCCAAAGGAGAGAGAAATCTGCTCCATGTGTGAATCACGGCCTGTAGACAGACAGCAGACAATATAAGGAGAGCCAGGAGATGACGCATCCCCGACTAATTATAATCCACTATATAACAGAGGCCGCAGCTCAGCTCTGCTTCATCTCATATTACTACTGGTGTCTCCTCATCCTCCCAGCACGCTGCACGGCCACATCTGTGTACTGGGAATAATACGGACTGGTGTGATAGCAGTGACCGCTCAATGGAGGATCATGTGACCTCAGACACCCTCTGTATATAGACCCCCTCTCTATATAGACACCCTCTGTATACAGACCCCCTCTCTATATAGACACCCTCTGTATATAGACACCCTCTATATACAGACCCCCTCTCTATATAGACTCCCTCTGTATATAGGCCATATGTTTTATAAGTGTGAGCAGCGGATATAACATTATTATGAAGACAATAGGAAGCTGAATGGCGGAGATGAAGAACTCATGATTTCTGCGGAACTGCGGAACTGTGATTTCTGCGGAACTTATGTAGTGTTAACATAGCCATACAGTGTATGTATATATATATATATATATATATATATATATATATATATATATATACACATATATATATATATATATATATATATATATATATATATACGCACACAGATAAACACAGAATTAGACAATTAGACACACACATATAATATACATAACATAATAAATATATTACATGGTGAATGTGAATGTGTACACTATACATACATCAAATGAAAGAGAAAAATACTTTAAAATATACACACCAATACACACTACCACATAATTGTATGGATGCATATAGATGTATTTACGTGTCAACATATATACACAGATACGTCTACACTTGCTGTACACAAGAAACACGCACGGAGGTTATGCTCACACATAGTATTTCTGTCAGTCTTTTGGTCAGTATTTTTTTAACCAAAATCAGGAGTGGGACTGAGAAAGTCAAATTATAATGGAAACATGTGCGCAGTTTCTGTGTTTTCAACCCACTTCTGGTTTTGGTTGAAAAAAGACTGATGGAAATACTATGTGTGAACATAGCCATACACATACACACACATATACCCTCTTGACTACATATACAAACACACTCTTAGCTATACTGTACATTGGATGGCTGGCATTAGTGATGTCATAGAATGGGGGCGCTGACATCATTTCTATGAAGCAATCGGTCACCCCTGACAGTAGGGCCGGGTATACTATACACACAGGATCTCAGTCAGTATTTTTAGCCAAGGCCAGGAGTGCGTCCAAGACACGGAGAGGAGGTGGAAATCTTCCCAGTATAGTTCATCTCATTGTCTCCTCCTGATTGTGGCTAAAAAATATATATTATTCCACTACAGTCAGCTTCATTTATAATAAAACTGAATGGTGCACGGCGCCCCCTAGCTACCAGACCCAGTAACCCAGATACCCGTATCATTGAAAAAGAACTGGATATAATTATTTACAATTTACCATAGAACTAAAAAGTATTTATGAAATTTTATGAAGTATTTTTAAAGGGGGTCACTGAAATTGGAAAAAAAAATAAAATATATATATATATATATATATATATATATATATATATATATATATCTATATATGTGTATAAAGAACATTTCATTGTGAGGGGCGGCTGGTAATCTGAATTGCCCGTTCACAGCTAGATGCTTCCTTTGATGTGGGATTATACAGTAGGTGAAAGTGTTAATGGGATGTGATGGGGTGAGATGATCTGCAGGGAGGGCGGCCTGCAGGCATTAGGTCGTTAACACAGTGTTAGCAGCAATCATCTGTAACTAATGGATTGCCTTCTCATTTGTAGGTGGTGATGGTTGCAGATAGTCAGAGTCACTTATAGTATCAATGATGCCGCCCCTTCAAATGGGAGGGACCTGACAACGAGGCGACTGTGGATTTATACAGAAAATGGGAAACATACATACAGTATACACTTATATATTTCAATACAAAGTCCACATAATACCGCCGGGTTATACTGTAATTCTAGAATTATACTGCCATACAGTGCCCACAATATTGTAACTGACATACAGTATCCAAATAATACTACTATACAGTGCCCGCAATATTGTTACTATTGTACAGTATCCAAATAATACTACCATACAGTGCCCACAACATTGTAACTGACATACTGTACAGTATCCAAATAATACCACCATACAGAGCCCACAATATTGTTACTATTGTACAGTATCCAAATAATACTACTATACAGTGCCCACAATATTGTAACTAACATACAGTATACAAAGAATACCACCATACAGTGCCCACAATATTGTTACTATTGTACAGTATCCAAATAATACCACCATACAGTGCCCACAATATTGTTACTATCGTACAGTATCCAAATAATACCACCATACAGTGCACACAATATTGTAACTGACATACAGTATACAAAGAATACCACCATACAGTGCCCACAATATTGTTACTATCGTACAGTATCCAAATAATACCACCATACAGTGCACACAATATTGTAACTGACATACAATATCCAAATAATACCACCATACAGTGTACACAATATTGTTACTATTGTACAGTATCCAAATAATACTACCATACAGTGCCCACAATAGTTTAACTGACATACAATATACAAATAATACCACCATACAGTGCACACAATATTGTAACTGACATACAGTATCCAAATAATACTACCATACAGTGCCCACAATATTGTTACTATTGTACAGTATCCAAATAATACTACCATACAGTGCCCACAATATTGTTACTATTGTACAGTATCCAAATAATACTGCCATACAGTGCACACAATATTGTTACTATTGTACAGTATCCAAATAATACTACCATACAGTGGCCACAATATTGTAACTGACATACAGTATCCAAATAATACCACCATACAGTGCCCACAATATTGTTACTATTGTACAGTATCCAAATAATACTGCCATACAGTGCACACAATATTGTTACTATTGTACAGTATCCAAATAATACTACCATACAGTGGCCACAATATTGTAACTGACATACAGTATCCAAATAATACTACCATACAGTGCCCACAATATTGTAACTGACATACAATATCCAAATAATACTATCCTACAGTACACATGTGACACTGCCATACATTCCCTCTACATTTCTACTATTCAGTCATTAGTTGCCCAGGGTTAGAAAAACATAGCTGCTTTTTTCTTAGGTTCAGTGTGGTATTACAACTTGGACAAGAGTGGTGCTGTTTTTAGAAGAAAGCAGATGTTTTTTTTCCAATCCTGACTAACCCCTTTAATGACCAGATGTATTCCCTAAAGAAAATGCAGGAAAGAAAACATAATGTAAACAGGGGGCAACATTTAGATCATGGGTAGGGAACCTTGGTTCTACAGCTGTATCAAAACTACAACTCCCATCATGCCTGGACAGCCAAAGCTAAAGCCAGGTGTGAATGGGAGTTGTAGTTTTGCAACAGCGGGAAGGCTGAAAGTTCCCTATCTCAGATTTTGATGTTTCCTATTTAAGAATTTTCCCAATGATAACACATCTTGCAATAACCTTAAAGGGAGTTGTCCAGGATTAGAAAAATGCACAGTTACTGTCTTCTAAAAACAGCGCCACTCCTGCCTTCAGGTTGTGTGTGGTATTACAGTTCAGCTCCATTAACTTCAATAGAACTGAGCTGCAATACCACAGCCAAACTGAGTTCAGGAGTGGCACTGTTTCTGGAAGGAAGCAGCCATGTTTTTCTAAACCTGGATAACCCCTTTAAATTACTGTCTCTATGATCCTTCGGAGCCGCATTCATAATTCTGCAGGGTTTAGCGCTAAAAATTTTCAGCATTCAATACTTTTTCTTGGGAAATTTTCTTTTTACGCTCCGCCCATTAACCAAATGTTGGGAAAACTCCAACAGAAAATGGAAACTCTTAAAGGGAACCTGTTACGAAGACATTGCTATCTAATCTATCACCACCATGTTATAGAGCAGGAGGAGCTGAGCAGATTGATATATAACTTTATGGGTAGAGATTCAATATAACTTGTAACTTGTTGATTGAATCCTTGACCATTCTGTGGTAAGGAGTCCAGGGGGCGGAGTCACTCAATGGACTGGACTCTTAAGCAGGAAACATCAAAAATTTCAAGCAATAAATGACAAGTTATACTGACTTGTTTCCCATAAAGTTATATATCAATCCGCTCAGCTCTTTCTGCTCTATAACATGATGCTGTAGTTTAGGTAGCATTGTCATCGCGGCAGGTTCCCTTTAAAGGGCTACACTGTGCATATGCATAATAAATCATTTAACCAGTTTTCTAATTTGACCAATTTAGGTAATTTAAATTTTTGATGGTATTATTGACTTTTTTTTTTGTTTTATTTTGTTTTATTTTAACTTTTTGAATGTTTTATAATCTTTATTTTTGCCCATTTTTTTTTTGTTTTTGATTTATTAATAGTTTGAAAAATACCTTGAAAATATTCTTTATGCTAATAGCTAAATTCTTCATTAGTAATTTATTCCCTTCTTTTTTTTTCGTGCATTCTGTACTGCGCTGCTGCTCAGAGAGGTTTGCTGGATTATTATGTTGACCTTTTGAGTCTTTTGTAGGGAATATAAAGTGCTTCCTGTCCCCGGGTGACAATCACAACCCTAAATATTTTGGTTGAGTCTTTAGAAAGTTCTCAGCTAATGGGATTAGGTCTTCATGCATATTAACTAACCCAAACAACACAGAAGAAGCACAATGCTACCAACTAACAGGGCTGATCAGCACAATCTCCTGACCATTGTCCTTGGATGTGGCAGCCATTGGTAAGAAAACATTATTATTATTCACCACGGGCCGATATACAACTATAATGAGTCCAATATACAAAGCTGGGCCACCAGCTAATGAAGAGAGAAGGAAAACCAAAGGTGGACTCTTCAAAGGAAAATAATCCTAATTATTTGGCTACATGAATATGGCTTTTACATTTAAAAAATTATCAGCTGCTGTATGTTCTGCAGGAAGTGGTGTATTCTTTCCAGTCTGACACAGTGCTCTCTGCTGCCACCTCGGTCCATGAGAGTAGCAGAAAATCCCCATAGAAAACCTCTCCTGCTCTGGACAGTATCTGACACGGACAGAGGTGGCAGCAGAGAGCACTGTGTCAGACTGGGAAAAAATACACCACTTCCTGCAGGACATACAACAGCTGATAAGTACTGGAAAGGTGGAGATTTTTAAATAGAAGTAATTTACAAATCTATATAGCTTTCTAGTAACGGTTGATTCAAAAGAATTTCGCCAGCGTACCCCTTTAAGAGATACTTTGGATTATCAGAGAGGACAAACATTGAATTATTCAAGGTTGAATTCCTTTAATCAGACATGTTTTATAATCTTTATCTGTGCTCAATTTTCTGCTGTTTATTTTGTAAAATATGCACAATTCTGCAGAAACCTTTTTTTCTTTTTTACTATTAGGAATTTAATTTTACAATGTGAGGTTGGATTTTGTATGTACTTTAATTAGGCTGGGTTTACACTACGTATATTTGAGGCTGTATAGCAACCAAAACCAGGAGTTGATTGAAAACACAGAAAGGATCTGTTCACATAATGTTGTAATTGAGTGGATGGCCGCCATTTAATGGCAAATATTTGCTGTTAGGTTACAAACCCACTTGGCGGGTCTGCAGCGAGTCTCCATGCTGCGTTTTTGCAGCGAGACTCGCTGCAGATCCCGGCCCTATGCTTTTAATGGCAGACAAACACGCAGCAGGGATGTACATCCCTGCTGCGAGTTTGTCTGCAGCCCTCCCCATTAACCCCCAGAGCCGCCGGAGCTGATACTTCACCTGATCCCGGCTCCGGCGGTTCCCGATGTCTTCAGCAAGCCGGAGCGGGGACCAGGTGAAGTATATGCTCCAGCCAGCCGCCCGCAGCCCCGGCCGCCCGATCGCCCCCCCGCAGCCCCGGCCACCTGATGGCCCCCCCGCAGCCCCGGCCGCCCGATCGCCCCCCCGCAGCCCCAGCCGCCCGATCGCCCCCCCCCCCCCCGCAGCACCGATCGCACGCCCCCCCGCAGCCCCGGCCGGCCGATCGCCCCCCCGCAGCCCCGGCCACCCGATCGCCCCCCCGCAACCCCGGCTGCCCGATCGCCCCCCCGCAGCACCGATCGCACGCCCCCCCGCAGCACCGATCGCACGTCCCCCCGCAGCACCGATCGCTTACACGCCCCCCTGCAGCCCCGGCCGCTCGATCGGGTGGGCGTGCGATCGGTGCTGCGGGGGGGGCGTGCGATCGGTGCTGCGGGGGGGGGCGATCGGGCGGACGGGGCTGCGGGGGGGCGGCCGGGGCTGCGGGGGGGCGTGCGATCGGTGCTGCGGGGGGGCGATCGGGCGGCCGGGGCTGCGGGGGAGGGCGTGCGATCGGGCGGCTGGGGCTGCGGGGGGGCGTGTGATCGGGCGGCTGGGGCTGCGGGGGGGCGGCCGGGGCTGCGGGGGGGCGATCGGGCGGCCGGGGCTGCGGGCGGCTGGCTGGAGCATATACTTCACCTGGTCCCCGCTCCGGCTTGCTGAAGACATCGGGAACCGCCGATGATCAGGTGAAGCCGGGATCAGGTGAAGTATCAGCTCCGGCGGCCGGGGGGTTAATGGGGTGGGCTGCAGACAAACTCGCAGCAGGGATGTACATCCCTGCTGCGTGTTTGTCTGCCATTAAAAGCATAGGGCCGTGATCTGCAGCGAGTCTCGCTGCAAAAACGCAGCATGGAGACTCGCTGCAGACCCGCCAAGTGGGTTTGTAACCTTATTTTAAAACAATGGCTGTTGTATTGAAATAATGGCAGTTATTTACCGTTATATGACGGCTATCCACTCAATTTCACCATTGTGTGAACAGATCCTTTCTGTGTTTTCAATCCACTCCTGGTTTTCGTTGCTATGAGGACCTGACTTGCGGACCAAATACTGCCTGAAATGTACGTAGTGTGAACATAGCCTAAGGGTGCCTTCACACCTACCGGATCCGTAGCGGATCTCACTTCTGCGGATTCGCAGCGAGATCAGCTGCGGATCCAGTACCATTGATGCCTATGTTAGCACATACCCACAGCAGGCTTGACATCCCGCTGTGACTATGTGCTTTAACCCCCTGGCGCCCACTGCCCCGCCGCTCGCATTAGCCCCGCCACCAGCATCCTCTATCCCCGCCTCCATCATCCTTTATCCCGGCCCCCCATCATCCGGGCCGCCGGCATCCTCCAACCCGCATTCTCCATCACGGCCCCCCATCATTTCCGCCACCCGCATCCTCCATCCCGGGCCCCCTATCAGCACCGCTGCCCGCATCCTGCAGCCAGTCGCCAAGAGCATACATTACCTGTTCCACGGCGCAGCTGCAGTGAGGCTCCCGGTCCCGCTCAGCCGATCAGTGTTGCCGTGCGCTGATCGGCTGAGCAGGACCGGAGCCGGGAGCCTCACTGAAGCCACGCCGCCGAGCAGGTAATGTATATGCTCTTGGCGGCGGGCTGCAGGATGCGGGCAGTAGGGATGGAGGATGCGGGCGGCAGGGAGGATGGAGGATGCGGGCGGCGGGGACGATGGGGGCGGGGATAGAGGATGCCAGTGGCGGAGCTAATGTGAGCGGCAGGGCTGTGGGCGCCAGGGGGTTAAAGCACATAGTCACAGCGGGATGTCAATCCCGCTGCGAGTATGT